>NW_025149461.1:0-1351 GCF_004010195.1 Chiloscyllium plagiosum | reverse complement strand
ATCATTGTCAACCTATAACTGAAATGAATTTGCGTTAATTTCTGGTGCATTATCGACGATATTTGGAATCCTACGGGTTCATAAGATTTGGATGCAAGAAATATCGCCTTACCGGAGCCCAAGGTGACACACACATTTTCCCAAAAAATCTGACCCCATATCTATAAGTTCCAGCCAGGGGGAAGAAAACCTGTCAGGAGCTCCACTCCCAAACTTCCTCCGAATGTCAGGTTTTTCAAAGTGCAGAAATGGGCATTGGGGTATATGGACAGACAGAAAGTCGGGAAATTTGAAAGACCATCACGTGGATACACAGACTCAAAGAAAGACAAATGGAGGTACATATTGAGGTAGTCACTGAAAGGACCACTCTCAATTCGACATGACTGCTCACTGACAGAAAGGAAAAGAAAAAGATAACTATTTAAGCCCTGCCTTCATTCAGCTCTTGGCCTTGATAGCAGCCTGAGAGCTGATAAAGTCCTTTCAAATTTGTATAGTGTTTGTGGAAAAGAAGAAATAAATTCACGGTTGAATCAATAGTTTGCGAGGCACAGCGTTCACTAATGGAACTGAAGTGAACACCAATTCTTGACGGGCTGAACTCAAACACAGGAAGAACTCTGAGCAGCTTGGTCTGCAATGCAACATTTGAGAAAAGTTGAAACGACTTGCCATCGACAACGTGAGCAGGCAACGTTGTGATTTAAACTCAGAATGTTCTGTTTACTTGACATGGAGTTTAACCAGCCAAGCCACAGTACCACGATCTAAGTATGTTCTTTTTTTCGCACGCACATGCAATTTCTGAATCACTTGATCATAGTAATTGGGAAATTTGTTTTCTATACAAAGGTAGCTGAATGAGAATTGCAATCAACCTCTGATTTTGTTAAAGACGGACAGGTCATTGCTGAACATCCTCCACGAAATGTACAGAAACAGACTATTTCCTCTTGCATTGATTTTCAAACTGACATTTTCACCTGTTGAAACTGATAGGATAAAGATATGGATTCATGTGGCAGTGCCTATTAATTGTTCAATTCACCCAGAGGGAACCTCACAACAAGAGGAAAAAGGTCATTGTGGTAAAATTACCGGCAGTGGTATGGGCATCAGTGTAAACACCAATCAGTAAAGACTGACCAGACACTAAAACGTACACCACCAGCTCCACACTGATTACTGCTACATGCCTCCCAGTCTTCATAGCCTTTTACTTTTATTTCACACCCCCGCTCCACTTCTCAATTTATTCCCGACGAATTGTAGGTGTCTGGTTAGTATTTGCACGTTTTAGAAATGGATTCTTGGAATATGGCCAGTTCTCACGTGGATAGGATTCACT
>NW_025149460.1:0-1351 GCF_004010195.1 Chiloscyllium plagiosum | reverse complement strand
GTGCTAATCAATATTTCAGAAGATTGAACACTTGGAGAAGTACCAGGAAAAAATAAACACGACATCTTTCATTGGCAGGAAATGCTTCCACCAGATGAAGGCTGTAAGGATCATTAGCCATCTTTTCCCCAGTTTGCACTGAGCTCCTCGGAGGAGCTATCAAACGAATGGAGCACGCACACCCTTTCTCTAAGCTCTCAAATGATTCTCCAGTGAATAGTCCACAGGTCCGTGCGGATTGAGTTCAAACCGTGGTCATGTGAATGGAACAGTCATGTGAATGGAACAGACATGCGAATTGATTACTCTTCACTGCTTGAAATGAGAAGCAGTCGGCATTACTGTAAAACATTCAGTTGACTGTGTGATAAATAGTTACAGATGCCCACGCAATATCTTATTTCTTAAAGATTGGCCCACGCCTGTTGATGCAGTAACAGCGTTCTTACTGCTGTCTTTGCCCCGTCAGCAGCAAAGCGAGCACAGCTCTTCCACTTACGAACATTCTGAAGCGTGTGGCAGCTTTTCGTGTTCAAACTGGTTGCCGTGAGCGTTCGCACTTTGTAAACAGTTTTGCTGCTCAGTGGCGTTGGAGATAGATAATTCAGTGAAGGCTGTTTCTGGTATTCCTGCCTTTATTGGTCCTTACTTTCACGAGAGGAGTTGGAGATCATGTCGTGGTTGTGCAGGACATTGTTTAGACCACTTTTGGGATATTGCGTGCAATTCCGTTCTCTGTGCCATTGGAAGGATCTTGTGAAAGTTGAAACGATTCAGAAAAAAAATATGACAATGATGTTGTCAGAGTTGAAAGTTTTTAGGTTGAGATAGGGGAAGAGACTGATTCGGCTGGGGCTATTTTTCCTGCAGTCAGGAACTGAGTGATGACCTTATAGAGGTTTATAAAATCATAAAGGTCAAAAATAGAGAAAATAGACAAATCTTTTTCTCTGGAGTAGGGAGTCCAAGCAAAAAGGCAAAGGCTTAATATGAGAGAGGAAATATGTAAAAGGGACCAAAGGGGCAGCTCTTTCACACATAGATTGCGAATGATTGGAATGAGCTGCCCGAGGAAGTGGTGCAGGTTTATAATGGTGAAACATTTAAAGACTTCTGGATGGCTACGTGAATAAGAAATGTTCCGAAGAGTGAGGGACAATCAAAAAGTGAAATTGCTGGAGAACTCTCCATGTCTGGCACCATCTGTGAAGAGAAAACAGAGTTTACATTTCATGTTGCGGTACACAGGCATGCCGTCCCTTCACATTCAACACACACTGGCAGCAATGTTTACCAACTACAAAACGCACAGCTTAATTTCTCCAAAGATCCGCAGACAGCAATTTCCAAA
>NW_025149459.1:0-1351 GCF_004010195.1 Chiloscyllium plagiosum | reverse complement strand
AGGCAGTAATCAGTTCTGCAGATAATCACACATAATCCCAGTTCCCAGCCCCGGAATCAGAGAAACAGTGACGGAGCCACCCAGGTCCAACCGGAAATGGGGATAGGAATGAGTGCGCGGAGTTATTATCTGGCTCCAGTCATGCATTAGGTGGGCGTGCTGTCCTTCTATGCTGGAATAGAGGCACAAGAAATTCCAAGGTTGTGAGTGCTCCTGATCAAGAGAATATGTGTCCCCGTTTATACTGTCATAGCGATCCATAGTGCATCTTGCCGAGACAGCTCAGTGGCACAACTGGAACGTGTTGAGCTCTTAACTGTGCAGTGAGGGTTTAAAAGCTGCTTTTGCTATTTCGTTCTGCGTTTCCGACACTGGTGGTGGCAGCTGCTCTTGCACGCATCAACTCTGAATCAGTTTCTTCCTCACAGTAAAGACTTCAACCTAGAGAAGGTGGTGTTGGGGTGATATTTTGAACTAGGCAAAAGTGAGAACTGCAAATGCTGGAAACCAGAGTATAGATCAGAGTGGTGCTGGAAAAGCACAGCGGGGCAGGCTAGGGAGAATGTAGCAAAGAGTACAACAGGTGAATGGGTGTGGGGATGGTGGCGATACGTCAGAGAGGAGGGCGGGGTAAGTTAGCAAAAGTATAAAGGTGTATGGGGTGGGGATGGAGGTGATACCTCAGAGGGGAGGGTGGAACGGATAGGTGGGAAGGGGCATTGGCAGGTAGGGCAGGTCATGAGGACAGTGCAGAGCGAGAAGTTTGGAAAGGATATACAGTGGGGGGAGGGGAAATTGGGAAACTGGTGAAGTACACATTGAAGCCCTCGGTTTGAAGTGTTCCGAAATGGAAGATGAGGTCTTCTTCCTCTAGGTGTCGCGTGATGAAGGAGCGGCGGTGGAGGAGGCCTGGCACTTGCATGTCCTCAGGAGAGTTGGAGGGGGAGTTGAAGTGTTGGGCCACTGGGTGGTGCGGTTGATTGGTGAGGGTGTCTCAGAGATGTTCTCCGAAGCGCTCTGCGAGGAGGCAATATTTTAAACTAGTCATCCTTGGCGACTGTGACATGGAACTGGTGATGTTTAAGTTCGATTTATTAAACTTGGAATGCAAGCCTGACCTCAGGAACAGAGATCATGACTTTAATTTCCTGAAATCCTATTCATTCATGACAATTATGCAGGGGGTTCTACCATATTTACACAATCCTGCCTACGTGTGACTGCAGGATCAGAAAAACATTAGCTGCCCCTTAATTCGAGAATCCCCACTGTGTGGGGAATCAGGCTATTCGGTCCTTCCAGTCCACACCATCTCTCTGGAGCACCAGACCTCTATCCCATAAGTCTGGAT
>NW_025149458.1:0-1351 GCF_004010195.1 Chiloscyllium plagiosum | reverse complement strand
GGAAAATAATAAATTTAAGAAGGAAATAGATAAGATTGAAGCAGGGAGTTCATTTCCACCGGGGCCGGTTAAACGAGACAACAGAGCGTCAAAATAAGGGGGAGTAGACTTAGGACTGAGTTGAGGAGGAACTTCTTCAGCTAAATGGTTCTGAATCTATGGAATTCGCTGCTGAGTGAAGCAGTTGAGGTTTTCATCTTGAATGTCTTTAAGGCAAAAGCAGATTTGTTAAATGGAAAGGAATTCGGGGTTATGGTTAGGGAGTAGGAAAGTGGAGCTGAGGACATGAAAGGATCAACCCTGATTTTATTTAATGGCAGAGCATGCTTGAGGGGCCAGATGGCCTCCTCCCGCTGCTATTCCGTATATTCCTATGTTCCCACTTTCCAGCCGTTCCTTTACCTGGGAATAGCAAAGAAATATTGAAAGTTCTCGCCTTGTGCCGTCAAAATTCTCCTTTTTTCCAATTTAAAACACCAACTTGTAGGTCTGGTCTATATTTTCTGTAACTGTTTTAAATCTAGTAGAATTATCAGAGAGTTCTGACAGTGTGGAAGTAGACCATTCGACCCATCACATCTACAATGACCCTGACAGCCTCCCAACTTACCTCTGTAAAACTGCATTTCCCATGGCTCATTGAACGAACCTGCACATCCCTGAACACTATTGGCAATTCAGCCTGGATAATCCACCCACCCGGCACACCCCTGAACACTATAGGCAATTCAGTCTGGATAATCCACCCAACCTGCACATCCTTGAACTCTATGGGCAATTCAGCCTGGATAATCCACCCAACCTGCACATCTCTGAACTCTGTGGGGAATTCAGCCTGGATAATCCACCCAACCTGCACATCCCTGAACACTATGGGCAATTCAGTCTGGATAATCCACCCTAACCTGCATATTCCTGAACAGCATTGTCAATTCAGCCTGGATCATCCACTCAACCTGCACATCTTTGGACTGTGGGAGGAAACCAGCGCACCCAAATGAAATCCACACAGACAACTGCAAAAAAGTGATCATCCCTTTTTTATTTCCCAGTTCCACCCAAATAACTTCACCGGACGTACTCCAGGAATATTCTCCCTAAGCACAACCATAATCAAAGATACCACTCTGCCTCCTCTCGTCTCCCTTTCTGTCCTTCCATAGCATCTATATCCTGGAATATTAAGCTGCCAGCCCTATCTATCCTTGAGCCACGTTTCTTTAATACCCATGATATCCCAGTCCCATGTTCAAAACCATATCCTAAGCTCACCTGCTTTCCCTGTCAAGCTCTTGCATTGATATCGAAAGGACAGACTGATGGGCAGATGGGGGATGGTGGCCCTGTTGGT
>NW_025149457.1:0-1351 GCF_004010195.1 Chiloscyllium plagiosum | reverse complement strand
GTGGTGTCGATTTAAAAGTGTGATTCTGGAAATGTGCACCTGGTAACGCATCATCCATGAATGAGGAACGTTGATGTTTTGAGCATATGTCCTTCATCAGGAATGGTCGAAATGTTGACACTCCTGGTCCTCAGAAGTTGCCTAACCACTGAGCTTTTCTAGAGCTACACTTCCTGGCTCTGCTCTCCACCATCTGCAGTCCTCAATTTCTCCTCAGAGTCAGTAGAGTCAGAATCTGTTCCTGAGATGTACCAGGTTCATGATGATAGTTTGAATATGCAGTTGGAAGCTCATCTGTGATGGAAACGATTCTCACCCTCCCAATCTGCCAAGGACATGGAGTTCCTGCTACTCCTCCATTGCTAAACGCTACCCACCAGACGCCTGAAAGAAGAAGGCCTCATCTTCCACTTGGGACCTTGATACCACACAGTTACCACATTCGCCCTCCCATCACATTATTCTAGTTTCATAATTCCAACTGAGCACAGCCCTCATGACCTTCACATCATCTTTCCAACCTACACGCTCGCCTCCTCTCTGAACTATTATCTTATTCTGCACCTTCATCTACTCCCCGCATTCTCAGCTATCATGCCCCCAAACTCACAAACCGCCCATTTATCTCTCAGCCCTCATGGCCACAAACCTCATTCCTGATTAAGGGCTTATGCCAAAAACGCCAATTCTCCCGCTCCTCGCTTTTCCATCAACACACTGTCGACTCTGATTTCCATCATCTGCAATCCTCACTTTCTCCACGATGCAGTATTGTGTAAAAGGCACTTTATTGGAAAAGTCCACTTTCTGTGGCTTTCCACGTCGTTAATATCATTTGCTCAATCGGCTATAGCTGGAGTATAGTGTGTCATTCTGCAATTACTACTATAGCAGGGATGTGATAGCACTGGAAGCGTAGCAGAATAGATTTATCAGGATATTTTCTGTTCGAAGAGTTTCAGTTGTGAAGATAGATTGGACGGACTTGGCTGTCACAAGGTGTTCTCTTTATTAAAAAAAAGGAGCTCTACTTTTTCTCAAGGATACTGTATCTTGATTTCTTTTTATCACAGGCGTTGTAAATCAGTTCAGGCTCCGAATCGTATGAAGTGGTGCAGAGATGAAAGTTTTCGCTGTGAGGCCTTTTGTTTTTTCGTCAACAGGTGAGGCTTTAGGCTGAAATTTTATGCTTTAGAAATAAATTGCATAATGATAGAACTATAGTCATTATGGAAAGCTGAATTCCGGTTTTTAGTTAGTGCAGCAGTGGTGCACTAACTAAAAATCTCAATCCTACTGCCCTTCTAATTTCGACCTGTAAGCCTCTGTTTCATTTTTACTGTGTTTAACG
>NW_025149456.1:0-1351 GCF_004010195.1 Chiloscyllium plagiosum | reverse complement strand
TGTATTATTGAAAATAAATGAGATGCAGCAGCGCCACTGCTTCCTCCTGTATTATAGAAAATAAAGGAGCAGGATCAGGGACATTGGTTCCTCCTGTATTTTAGAAATTAAAGGAGATGTTCCAGCGTCTCTGCTTCAACCTGTATTATAGAAAATATAGGAGCTGGAGCAGCGTCTCTGCTTCCTCCGGTATTATAGAAAATAAAGGAGCTGGAGCAGCGTCACTGCCTCCTCCTGTATTATAGAAATTAAAGGAGCTGGAGCAGTGTCACTGCTTACTCCTGTGTTATAGAAAATAAAGGAGCTTGAGCAGCGTCACTGCATCCTCCTGTATTATAGAAAATAAAGGAGCTGGAGCTACGTCACTGCTTCCTCCTGTATTATAGAAAATAAACGAGTTGGAACAGTCAATGCTTCCTCCTTTATTCTCGAAAATAAAGGAGCTGGAGCAGCGTCACTGCTTCCTCATGTATTATAGAAAATTAAGGAGCTGGAGATGCGTCTCTGCTTCCTCCTGTATTATAGAAAATTAAGGAGCTGGAGCAGCGTCTCCGCTTCCTCCTGTATTTTAGAAAATAAAGGAGCTGGAGCAGCGTGTCTGCTTACTCCTGTATTTTAGAAAATAAAGGAGCTGCAGCAGCGTCACTGCTTCCTCCTATATTATAGAAAATAAAGGAGCTGGAGCAGCGTCACTGCTTCCTCCTGTATTAGCGAAATTATTGGAGCTGGAGCAGTGTCTCTGTTTCCTTCTGTATTATAGAAAATAAAGGAGCTGGAGCAGCGTCGCTGCTTCTTCCGCGTATTATAGAAAAGAAGGTAGCTGGAGCAGCGTCACAGCTTTCTCCTGTATTCTAGAAAAAAATGAGCTGGAGCAACGTCACTGCCTCCTCCTGTATTATATAAATTATTGGAGCTAGAGCAGCGTCTCTGCTTCCTGCTGCATCATGGAAAATAAAGGAGCTGGACCAGCGACCCGGCTCCCTGCTGTTGTTTAGAAAATAAAGGAGCAGGAGCAGCATCACTGCTTTCTCCTGTATTATAGAAAATAAAGGAGCCTGGAGCAGCGTGTCTGCTTCCTCCTATATTATAGAAAATATCGGAGCTAGAGCAGCGCCACTGCTTCCTCCTGTATTATAGAAGATAAAGGAGCCTGGATCAGCGTCACTGCTTGCTCCTGTATTGTAGAAAATATAGGAGATGGAGCTACGTCTCTGATTCCTCCTGTATTATAGAAAATAAAGTGGTTGGAGCAGTCACTACTTCCTACTGTAATATAGAAAATAAAGGAGCTGGAGCAGTGTCTCTGCTTCCTCCTGTGTTGTAGAAAATATAGGAGATGGAGCTACGTCAC
>NW_025149455.1:0-1351 GCF_004010195.1 Chiloscyllium plagiosum | reverse complement strand
AAGGGTATAGATCTGTGTATGACAGCAGCAATGGAGCAGGGAATGTGATGGATAGCTAGTTTGGATAATGTACAAGGAGACCTCACCTGATCCAGTTTGGGATAGGATCACATTACTGTGTGATTCAACTCAGAGAGGGAGAAAATGTAATCTGCCTGAGAAGGTATGGCCTATTGCACTCTCTCTCCTTCATTGTTCCTCATCCCAGCAATGTGTGCGAGCTAAACAAAGCTCTACAGTCATCGTTACCATTCTTATTTTTATAGAATCCCTGCAGTGTTGAAACAGGCCCTTCAGCCCAACAAGTCCATTCCAACCTTCCCAAAATATTCCCCTATATTTAACCATGACTAATGCACCAACCCTAGAAATCCCTGAACACTACGGACAATTTAGCATGACCAATCCACCTGACCTACACAGTTTTAGCTATGGTAGGAAACTGGAGCATCTATTAGAAGCTCACACAGTCACAGGGAGAATATGCAAACTCCACACAGACAGTCGCCCAAGGCTGAAATCGAACCCAAGTCCCTGGTACGATGAAGCAGCAGTGCTAACCACCGTGCTACCCTTTGGGTGATCCATGACCCGCATTATTGGAATCTCCTCACTGCCTAAAGCAAAGGCAATTCAGCCAAATCCAACTCTCCCAGGATGAAATCTCATTGCTAGCATCTGTGTGAGTACAATATCATCAGAAGCAGAATAACATTTTGGACAATCTCGCAATTTTTCCTTTTGTCATGAGTTCCAATAATATCTGGACAAAGTTCTTTCAAGTTAAACTTGCAGAGAGGGAGTGAGAGAGAGTCAGAGTTTTTAGAAAGGGAAATATTGATTATATATTTGCAATACCCAGTTTGCCATTCATCTTTCCACCATAGTTTGAGTAACATTGCTCTGGATTATAAACGTGTTGTTTTAGCAGATTAAAGAAAGTAGCCTGACTTGTTCCTAAAACTGACTCTGACCCAATCTGAGACAGATATCATCGGACATATCAGAAACCTGGTTCCATAGAACATAGAAAAATACAGCGCAGTACAGGCCCTTTGGCCCTCGATGTTGCGCCGATCCAAGCCCACCTAACCTACACTAGCCCACTATCCTACATATGCCGATCCAATGCCCGTTTAAATGCCCATAAAGAGGGAGACTCCACCACTGATACTAGCAGGGCATTCCATAAACTCACGACTCGCTGAGTAATGAATCTCCCCATAACATTTGTCCTGTACCTACCACCCCTTAATTTAAAGCTATGCCCCCTCGTAATAGCTGACTCGATACGTGGAAAAAGGTTCTCATGGTCAACTCTATCTAAATCCCTAATCATCTTGTACACCTC
>NW_025149454.1:0-1351 GCF_004010195.1 Chiloscyllium plagiosum | reverse complement strand
GAGGTCAGTAGATTCGTATTAAGCATTATCAGGATACGAGAGAATGTAGATTTGAAGTTGCAATCAGACCTACCACTCTTTTATTAAACGCTGGAACGGACTCGATGCAGCGGAATCCCCTACTCCGGCTCTTCATTCCTATGTCTGTATGGTGACATTGTTGGCAAAGTAGAATGATCATAGTAAACGAGCAGTATTTTTATTATTATTATTCTTTTATTCGGAATTTGTTGTTTTCCACATTAGTAACTCGAGACAGGCTTATTCTAATGTGCACACCTTTGGTGTTCCCCACATGTTCTGATGCTTATCAGGGTGTTAACTGCCAATTAAGCCATGATTCCAAAAGACGATTGTTCATCTCCCACAGACTTTAAGCCAATACAGGATTACTTTGAAACATGGTGGAATGTAACGCTGTGAAGTTTTTACTGTCACCTTCACCACCTGGCTGGAAACAATCATCTCGATTTGGCAGAATGCCTTGGAATATAACCAATTGTGAATTGATGGGAGTGTAAGTTGTCAGAAAATGATAATTCTGCACTGGTTTTGTCGATTGAAAATTTCTCTGAGGGAAAGAAATACATCTGAAGACTCGGTTGTAGAGTGTGCAGTTCTTATTTAGCAAGGACCCAATAATGACATCCCTAATTTTTGAGTTTAAGGCTCATTTCAAACGAACGTCAAAAGAAGGGTCACTGGACAAGAAAGGTTATCTCTGCGTTCTTCCACAGATGATGCCAGATCTGCTCAGCATTTCCAGGAATCTCTGTTTTATTTTGTTTCTGATCTTTGTGCCCATAGTCCTTGTTTTTGTTGTTTTTGCTTAGTGCATTTCGTTAATGATAAAATACAGGATCTCATTCGAACTGCATATTATTCTCACTCTGTATTTTTTGTCCTGAATATCACAGCCTACTGATCCAGAAAGGAAAGTATTACTGCTGAACAACTGCTGTTATGGTGAAGGACGAGCGAATGAAAGTTACCAGAGAAAACTTGCAGCACGTATCCACCAAATAATGTGTTGAGGCGACAGATCATTTGGGATCAAATCTTAGAATCTCCAACTCTGTGAATGATGTTCACATTCTAAAATGAAAAAGATTATCATCTTGAGAAAGTCAAAGAAAAATATTCATAGATATCAGGCGAATTGCCATGGCAGGACACACGTGACAAAAGGAAGATGGAGAGGAATCAGGAGGGTCGAGGATTTAGAATGTCTGTCAGCGACCGAGATCAGTAAAAGAATTATTTCTGAACAAACAGAACAGAGCTGTTAGGATGAGCAGCCAGGCAGACAGGCTGTTTTTTTTTTTTTCATCAGTCAGCATTAAACAGAGCT
>NW_025149453.1:0-1351 GCF_004010195.1 Chiloscyllium plagiosum | reverse complement strand
TGGAAGTGTTTGGTGAAATGGGACAAAATCACTTTATCAAGGGAAGGTCATGCCTGACAAATCTGTTGGAATTATTTGAAGAGTAAATGAGCAGGCTTGACCAAGCACAGCCAATGGATGTTATCCACCTGGATCTCAAGAAGGCCTTTGACAAAGTGTCACACAGGAGATGGATGAGTATGATAAGGGTCCGTGGTGTTAGAGGTAAGGCAGTGGCATGTAATGGAAGCTTGTCTGTCTGGCAGAAAGCAGAGAGTGGGGATAAAATAGTCATTCTCAGGATGGCAGTCGGTGACAAGTGGTGTTCCACAAGGCTCAGTGTTGGAATCGTATCTTTTCAATTGTTATGTTAACAATCTAGGTGATGGAACTGAGTGTATCCTGGCTAAGTTTGCAGATGATACTAAATCGGCAGATGGACTGGTCGTATTGAGGAGGCGGAGAGGCTGAAAAAGGAGATCGGCAGATGCATTCCAACGTTGGAAAGTGTGTGGTCATGCACTTTGGTATGAAGAATAGAGGCATGGTCTATTTTTTAAATGAGGAGAAAATTCAGAAATCTGAAGTGCAAAGGGACTTGGGAGTTCTAGTGCAGGGTTCTCCCAAAGTAAGCTTGCAGGTTGAGGCAGTAGCCAGGAGGGAAATTGCCGTTATTACTGAAGACATTTGTTAAGAGAGCAATTGAATACAAAACAGGTTGTAGAAGTCTCTGGTCAGACCACATTTGGAGTATTGTGCTAAATTTTGAACCCCATATCTCAGGAAGGATGTAGTGGCCCAGGAGCTTGTGCAGAATATTTTCACGAGAATGGTCATAGGAATGAAAAGATTATTGTATGATGAGTGTTTGTGGGCTCTGGGTCTATCCTCGGTAAAGTTTAGAAGGATGAGACGGAATGTAATGGGAGCACAGATTCCTGAATTACCTGGACAGAGTTGATGTTGGTAAGGTGCTTCCATTGGACATGAGCTCGAGGGCAGATGTTAGGGTGATAAGGAGAAATGTATTTACCAGAGGATGTCGAATCTTTAAAATTTATTGCCACAGAAGCAGTGGGAGCCAGGTCTTTAAGTATATTTGAGACTGCTTTAGATAGGTTCTTGATTATCCAGGGGAAGAAGAATTACGAGGAGAAGGCCGGAGAACTGTTTTGAGAAACCTATCAGCGATTATTGAATGATGGGCAGACTCCACAGATGAACTGCCCTAATTTCTGCTCCTTTGTCTTATAGACTTCTCTGAGAAGATGGATTCATGTTCTTCATGAATGTCAGAAGCTGTTGGGAATAGTTAACTGTTTTAGAATGAAGGCTGTTCTCAGGGTGGTGGATACTATAGCATTCAGTGCAG
>NW_025149452.1:0-1351 GCF_004010195.1 Chiloscyllium plagiosum | reverse complement strand
AGTGTTTATTGTGAGTGAGTGTTGAATGTGAGTATTTATTGTGAGTGAGAGTGTATTGTGCGTGAGCGTTTATTATGAGTGTGTTTCTTGTGAGTGAGTGTTTATTTTAGGTGAGCATTTAATGCGAGTGAGTGTTTATTGCGAATTAGTGTTTATTGTTAGTGTTTATTGAGTGCGTGTTTATTGTGAGTGACTGTTTATTCTGAGCGAGCATTTAATGCGAGTGAGTGTTTATTGCGAATTAGTGTTTATTGAGTGCGTGTTTATTGTGAGTGAGTGTTTATTCTGAGCGAGCATTTAATGCGAGTGAGTGTATAATGTGAGTGAGTTTTATTGCAAAGTGAGCACTTAATGCGAGTGAATGTTTAATGTGAGTGAGTGTTTATTGCAAGTGAGTGTTTAATGTGAGTGGTTAATGTGAGTGGTTAATGTGAGTGAGCGTTTAATGTGAGTGAGTGTTTATTGCAAGTGAGTGTTTAATGTGAGTGGTTAATGTGAGTGGTTAATGTGAGTGAGCGTTTAATGTGAGTGAGTGTTTATTGTGAGTGAGTGTTTAATGTGAGTGAGCTTTTAATGTGAGTGACTGTTTATTGTGAGTGAGTGTTTAATGTGAGTGAGTGTTTCTTGTGAGTGAGTGTTTACTGTGAGTGAGCATTTAATGCGAGTGTTTATTGCGAATTAGTGTTTATTGTGAGTGTTTATTGAGTGCGTGTTTATTGTGAGGGAGTGTTTATTCTGAGTGAGCATTTAATGCGAGTGAGTGTTTAATGTGAGTTGGTGTTTAATCTGAGTGAGCGTTTAATGTGAGTGAGCGTTTAATGTGAGTGAGTGTTTATTGTGAGTCAGTGTTTATTGTTAGTGAGTGTTTATTAAGTGAGTGTTTATTGTGAGTGAGTGTTTATTGTGAGTGAGCGTTTAATGTGAGTGAGTGTTTCTTGTGAGTGAGTGTTTATTGTGAGTGAGCATTTAATGCGAATTAGTGTTTATTGTGAGTGTTTATTGAGTGCGTGTTTATTGTGAGTGAGTGTTTATTCTGAGCGAGCATTTAATGCGAGTGAGTGTTTAATCTGAGTGAGCGTTTAATGTGAGTGAGTGTTTATTGCGAGTGAGTGTTTATTGTTAGTGAGTGTTTATTGTGAGTGAGTGTTTATTGTGAGTGAGTGTTTATGGTGAGTGAGCGTTTAATGTGAGTGAGTGTTTATTGTGAGTGAGTGTTTATTGTGAGTGAGTGTTTATTGTGAGTGAGTGTTTATTGTGAGTCAGTGTTTAATGTGTGTGTTTAATGTGAGTGTGTGTTTAATGCGAGTCAGTGTTTAATGCGATTCAGTGTTTAATGCGAGTGAGTGTTTAA
>NW_025149451.1:0-1351 GCF_004010195.1 Chiloscyllium plagiosum | reverse complement strand
CATGGTGCCATCATCCCAGGGATTAATCCGGTGAAACTCCTGTTCATTCTCTCTGTGATAAGGAGATCACTCCTTATAAAGGAGATAAAATCTGTACACAATACCCCAAACACTGCCACAACAACACTCTCAGAGTTGATCACAATAATTCCTTCCCTCGCTTAGCTGGCTCCATTTCCTTCATGTGACACAGGAAACCATTCATTTACAATGCACTGCCACTGATTTAAAACTTAAAACATCCTTACATCTGTAGGTTAGCAACAATAAAGCCAGCACCAGAGGTGCCTTTCGAGATAGACATCCCTCTTGGGGAGAGACACAATCACAAAGAATACACCTAAAATAGTGAATGGCCACCTACCTGAAAGGAATTCAGCTGCAGGAATATGGGATACACGCAGAGGGAGGGAATTATCTTTCCTTTTGATCTGCCCTCACGGGATGTGTGCAGCCCTGGTCAGGCCAGCATGTTATACCGACCTTGAACTTAGTGGCTGGTTCATCTGTTCTACAGGACAATAAAGAGTAAAACACAGTGCTGTAGGTTTGCAGTCACATGGCGAGTTGACCAGGGAAGAATGACCCGTTGCCTTCTTTAATGGGCATGAGGCAAGCCGATATCAACAGATTATTATTTTGTGGCTCTTGATTCTGACTACACTGTCTTCCCATCTTTCCCATCTTTCCATATTTGTGCATAGAACGTAAACATCTCAAATGCAATTATTTTGCAATGGATACTTGGTAAAAAGGGACTTGAAACAGCTGTATATGGAGATGAACAAAAGCACAAACGATGGTTTATCCAGGGGTTGTACTGAGGCTGAGGCAGAGACTGGGATGTCACGATGGTGGTACTGGACAGGATTGTTGAGTGGAGAGGATATGGAAATGTAAACCTGTGCAGGAGAAAATGAACCAAGGAGAATAGTCTTTTTAATCCTCGCATATTGGTGCGTAATTTGTAAATAATCATTTGCTAGTTATAATTTGTAAGGAATGGAATCTTTGATTGGAACTAAAAACACTGACTTGCACCTTTCCAAAGTTTACATATTATGACCATCAATTCAGTTCAGACCGTTTCACTAACTAATCTACAAACTGCAGATGCATCTGTCCATGACAGCATCAGTAAAACTGACCACCGCACTGTCGTTGAGGAGACAAAGTCTCACGGTCACATTGAGAATAAACTATATTGTGTTGTGCGGCACAGTCACCATGCTAAATGGCACAGACTTCAGATCTCGCAACTCAAGACTGAGCATCCATAAGACGCTGTGGTCCATCGATATCAGAGCAATACTCCAGAACAATCTGTAATGTCAGGACACAGCATATAAAC
>NW_025149450.1:0-1351 GCF_004010195.1 Chiloscyllium plagiosum | reverse complement strand
AGTATTACCGCATCAGGTGATGTCACTGAGTTCACGTTTGATGGGTGAATGGGTTTCGATGTGAACTGGGGGGCAGTCAGTAGAATTGAATTGCAGATATTGCAGCTGAAAGTGGGCTATCACGTGATGCTGTTGACAACAGCAGCAATAGAAGCAGTATTGTATTCAAACATAATCTGTATCATTTTCCCCAGGATATTCCATCAGTCTACAATTACCACCAAGCCGAGTGATGGTTCAGTGATGTGTGTGGGTGAACCTGCCAAGGTCAGGACCATGTGTACCTCAAGCTGATGACAAACCATTAAAGCTACCGCACTTGAATGGTTTCATTCCAAACAGCAGAACTAACATCTGATAGACAGGAAGAAATGATCCCAAGACCAACAGTTCAGATCTAAGCTCTGCAGTCCTGCCACATTCAGACATAAATGTCGGTGTGCTACGAAACTGGAGTAAAGGATTCCAGAAATATCCCCATTTAAGTAATGGAACAGCCCTGCACATTAATGAAAAAGACAAGGATGTAGTGTCTGCACCATCTTCAGCCAGAGGTGTTGAATCGATGATCCACGTCACCCTCGTCATGATGCCAAAGAATCACAGATGCCAGTCTTCAACGAATTCAATTCGCTGCATTTGACATGAAGAAACAGTTGGACACGTAGATACGACAAAGGCAATGGGCCCTGACACCATTTCCGCAATGGTACTGAAGACTTGTGCTTTACAACAAGCCGTGTCCCCAGGGAAGTTTTTCCATTCCAGTTCCAACTCCGACAGCTCCCTGGAAATGTGGAAAATTACTCACACTATGTCCCGTCCTATAATAGATTAATAATTACATTCTGACCATTTAACACTCCCTCAGTGCCTTGATAATTGGTGGGAGTTCATTTTGACAAAGCTGTCAAGAGATACAGAAATAACCCGCTCAGTGTGATTTCCATTAGGTTCCTTTGTGGTCATGGTACTGTTGTGGAAATGTCACTTGATTACTAATCCAATACAGGATAATGCTCTGGGCAGTTGGTGGAAGTTAAAACAATTAATAAAATATCAGGGTCTAGAATCTGGTGATGGCAACAGTGACCTTGCATCCAATGTTGATTGTAAACATCGATCTCCTTCCCCAATTCAGGAAGTGAATCTCCCGTGCTTTCCTGGTCTGGCCTAAAAAATAACTCCAGACACAAAGCCATGTGATAATGTATTCAATGGTCCCTGAGACGGCCAAACAAGACACTCAATTGTATCACACTGCTCCAAGGTCTTAAAGGATAAAACCAGACAGAATTCCCGGCACCAGCCTCGATACCAGAAAAGGGAACGGGAATCACATTCCTGTTGA
>NW_025149449.1:0-1351 GCF_004010195.1 Chiloscyllium plagiosum | reverse complement strand
GATTGGTGGTGTTTGGTACAGTACGGGATTGGTTGAGTTTGGCCCAATAGGGGATATGGGGAATTTGGCACAGTCGGGAATTGGGGATGTTAGGCACAGTAGGTCATTGGGGGAGTGTGGCACAGTAGGGGACTGGGGGAGTTTATCACATTAGGGGTTTGGAGGAGTTTGGCACAGTAGGGGATTGGAGTGTTTGTCACAGTAGAGGATTGGGGGAGTTTGTCACAAGAGGGGATTAGGGGAGTAAAGCACAATCGATGATTGGGGGTGTTTGGCACAGTAGGGGATTGGGGAAGTTTGCCACAGTAGAGGATTGGAGGAGTTTGTCACCTTAGATGATTCGGGGAGTTTGGCACTGTAGGAGATTGGGGGAGTTTGTCACATAAGGGGACTGGGGGAGTTTGTCACAGTAGGGGATTAGGGGAGTTTGTCACAGTAGGGGATTAGGGGAATTTGGCACAGTAGGGGATTGGGGGTGTTCGGCACAGCAGGGATTGGGTGAGTTTGTCACCTTAGATGATTCGGGGAGTTTGGCACTGTAGGAGATTGGGGGAGTTTGTCACATGAGGGGACTGGGTGAGTTTGTCACAGTAGGGGATTAGGGGAGTTTGTCACAGTAGGGGATTAGGGGAGTTTGTCACAGTAGGGGATTAGGGGAATTTGGCACAGTAGGGGATTGGTGGAGTTTGGCCCAGTAGGGGATATGGGGAATTTGACACAGTAGTGGATTGGGGGTGTTAGGCACAGTAGGGGATTGGGGGAGTTTGTCACCTTAGATGATTCGGGGAGTTTGGCACAGCAGGGGATTGGGGATGTTTGTCACAGTACGGGATTAGGGGAGCTTGTCACATTAAGGGATTCAGAGAGTTTGTCAGATAGGGGTTTGTGGTGTTTGGCACATTAGGGGATTGGGGGAGTAAAGCACAGTAGAGGATTGGGGAGTTTGGCACAGTAGGAGATTGGGGGAGTTTGTCACATTCGGGGATGATGGGAGTTTGTCACAGTAGGGGATTAGGGGAATTTGGCACAGCAGGGGATTGGTGGTGTTTGACACAGTACGGGATTGGTTGAGTTTGGCCCAGTAGGGGATATGGGGAATTTGGCACAGTAGGGGATTGGGGATGTTAGGCACAGTAGGGGATTGGGGGAGTTTGTCACGTTAGGGGATTGGTGGAGCTTGGCCTAACAGGGCATTAGGGGAGTTTGTCACAGTAGAGGATTGGGGGAGTTTATCACATTAGGATTGGGAGAGTTTGTCACAGTAGGGGATTGGAGGAGTTTGTCACCTTAGAGGATTGGGGGAGTTTGGCACAGTAGGGGATTGGGGGAGTTTGTCACATGAGGGGACTGG
>NW_025149448.1:0-1351 GCF_004010195.1 Chiloscyllium plagiosum | reverse complement strand
GCCCGCATGGAGATCTGTGCAGTCTATGTCAATATATGGCTCAGTAAATCGGTCTATCCGTCCAGCATGGAGAGCTGTGCAGACTGTGTCAGTGTATGGCTCAGTAAACCGGACTATCTGCCCAGCATGCAGAGCTGTGCAGACTATGTCAGTGTATGGCTCAGTAAACCAGACTATCGACCCAGCAAGAGAGCTGTTCAAAGTATGTCAGTGTATGGCTCAGTAAACGGACTATGGCCCCAGCTTGGAGAGCTGTGCAGACTATGTCATTGTAGATCTCAGTAAATCGGACTATCAGGCCAGCATGGAGGTCTGTGCAGACTATGTCAATGTAGTGCTCAGTAAATCAGACTATCGGCCCAGAATGGAGAGCTGTACAGACTATGTCAGTGTATGGCTCAGTAAACCGGACTATCTGCCCAGCATGGAGAGCTGTGCAGACTATGTCTGTGTATCGCTCAGTGAACCGGACTATTGGGCCAGCATGGGGAGGTGTGCAAACTATGTCAGTGTATGGCTCCGTAATCCGGACTATGGCCCCAGCATGGAGAGCTGTGCAGGCTATGTCAGTGTATGGCTCAGTAAACCGGACTATCGGCCCAGCATGGAGTGCTGTGCAGATTATGTCTGTGTATGGCTCAGTAAACCGGACGATCGTGTCAGCAAGGAAAGCTGTTTAAAGTATGTCAGTGTATTGCTCAGTAAACCGGACAATCAGGCCAGCATGGAGATTTGTGCAGACGATGTCAGTGTATGGCTCCATAAACCGGACTATCGGGCCAGCATGTGGAGCTGTGCCGACTATGTCATTTTATGTCTCAGTAAATCGGACTATCAGGCCAGCATGGAGATCTGTGCAGATATGCCAATGTATTGCTCAGTAACCCGGACTATCGGGTCAGCATGGAGAGCTGTGCAGACTATGTCAGTGTACGGCTCAGTAAACCGGACTATCTGGCCAGCATGGAGAGCTGTGCAGACTATATCTGTTATGGCTCAGTAAACTGGACTATCGGGCCAGCATGGGTAGCTGTGCCGTCTATTTCAGTGGATGGCACAGTAAACTGGACTATCGGGCCAGCATGGAGAGCTGTGCAGTCTTGTCCGACCTGCCCATCTCCTTTTCCACCTATCCACTCCACCCACTCCTCCCTGACCTATCACCTTCATCTCCTCCCCCACTGACGTATTGTACTCCATGCTTCTCTATCCACACGCCCGCCCTTCTTTCGCCTATCTCTCCACGCTTCAGGCTCTCTGCCTTTCTTCCAGGTGAAGGGCTTTCGCCCGAAACGTCGATTTTGCCTGTTCTCGGATACTGCCGGAATTGCTCTGCTCTTCCAGCACCACT
>NW_025149447.1:0-1351 GCF_004010195.1 Chiloscyllium plagiosum | reverse complement strand
AGGTTGATAGTGGCCAATAAAAGTGAGGTGTTAAGGGAATAGTGACGCAGTAAGTGTGAGGTGTCAGGCTGTTAGTGATGCGGTAAGTGTGGGGGTGAGTCTGATAGTGAAGCAGTAAGTGTGAGGGGGTCAGGCTGTTAGAGACGCAGCAAGTGTGGTGGGGTCAGGCTGATAGTGTCACAGTATGTGTGAGGGGTCAGGCTGATAGTGATGCAGTATGTGTCCGTGATTCAGAGTGATCCTAATGCAGGAAGTGAGAGAGGACAGGGTGATAGTGACGCAGTGAGTGTGAGGTGGTCAGCGTGATAGTGACGGAGTAATTGTGAGTGTTCAGGCTGATATTGATGCAGTATGTTGAGGGCGTCAGGCTAATACTGGCCAGTAAGTGTAAAGTGACAGGGTGATAGTGATGCAGGAAATGTGAGGGGTCAGGCTGATAGTGATGCAGTTAGTGTGTTGGGGTCAAAGTGATAGTGACGCAATAGTTGTATGCGGTACAGGATGAAAGTGACATAGTGGGTGTGAGATACCAGTGTGATAGTGATGCTGTAAGTGTAAGGGGTCAGAATGACAGTGACACTATGTGTAAGGCCCTCAGTGTGATAGTGCCGCAGCAAGTGTGGGGTGTCAGGGTGTAAATGACGTCGTAAGTGAGAGAGGAGCATTGTGATAGTGAAGCAGTAAGTGTGAGGGGGTCAGGCTGATAGTGACACAGTCAATGTGACAAGATAAGTGTGAGGCGTCAGTCTGATACTGACACAATAAATGTGATGGAGTCAGGATGATAGTGACACAGTAAGTGTGAGGGGTCAGACTGATAGTGACACAATAAGTGGAAGAATTCAGGGTGAGAGTAACATGGGAAGTGTGAGGGCGTGACTGAAAGTGACGCAATACGTGTGTGGCGGTTAGGCTGATGGTGACGCAGTAAAAATAAGGCCGGCAAGGTGAAAATGGCAAAGACTTTGTGAGTGGGTCAGGGTGATAGTGATGCAGTAAATGTGAGGAGGGCAGGGTGAGAGTGATGCAGTAAATGAGAGAGGATCAGAGTGAGAGTGACGCAGTAAGTCTGAGGGGTCAGACTGATATTGACGCAGAAGTATGAAGGGGTCAGGATGATAGTGACACAGTCAGTGTGAAGGGGAGAGTTTTAGTTACACAGAAAGTGCGAGGCATCAGACTGAAACTGATACAAAAAGTGTGAGTGGGTCAGGGTGATAGTGACGCAGTCAGTGTGATGGGGCAGAGTTTTAGTAACATGGTAAGCGTGAGGCATCAGTCTGATACTGACACAAAACGTGTGATGGAATCATGCTGATAGTGACGCAGTAGGCTTTAGGAGTGAGGGTGA
>NW_025149446.1:0-1351 GCF_004010195.1 Chiloscyllium plagiosum | reverse complement strand
TGGGTCACTGCTGTCATGCTCCACACTGTGTCAAATGCTGTCACACTCACACTGGGTCACTGCTGTTACACTCCACACTGGGTCACTTCAGGCACACTCCACACTGTTTAACTGCCATCACACTCACACTGGGTCACAGCTGTCACACTCACACTGGGTCACTTCTGTCATACTCAACACTGGGTCACTGCTGTCACACTGCACACTGGGTCACTTCTGTCATACTCAACACTGGGTCATTGCTGTCACACTCACACTGGGTCACTGCTGACACACTCCACACTGCGTCACTGCTGTCACACTCCACACTGGGTCATTGCTGTCACACTCCACACTGCGTCACTGCTGTCACACTCCACACTGGGTCACTGCTGTCATACTCACACTAGGTCACTGCTGTCATACTCCACACTGGGTCACTGCTGTCACACTCTCTCACTGAGTTACTGCTGTCACACTCCACACTAGGTCACTGCAGTCATGCTCCACACTTGGTCACTGCTGTGGTACCCCACACTGGGTCACTTCTGTCACAATCAACACTGGAACATTGCTGTCACACTCCACTCTGGGTCAATGCTGTCACACTCCACACTGGGTCACTGCTGTCACACTCACACTGGGTCACTGCTGTCACAATCAACACTGGCTCACTGCTGTCATGCTCCACACTGTGTCACTGCTGTCACACTCACACTGGGTCACTGCTGTTACACTCCACACTGGGTCACTTCAGGCACACTCCACACTGTTTAACTGCCATCATACTCACACTGGGTCACTGCTGTCACATTCACACTGGGTCACTTCTGTCATACTCAACACTGGGTCACTGCTGTCACACTGCACACTGGGTCACGTCTGTCATACTCAACACTGGGCCACTGCTGTCACACTCCACACTGGGTCACTGCTGTAACACACCACACTGGGTCACTTCTGTCATAAACAACACTGGGTCACTGCTGTCACACTCCACACTGGGTCACTGCTGTCACACTCACACTGGGTCACTGCTGTCATACTCCACACTGGGTTACTGCTGTCACGCTCCACACTGGGTCACTGCTGTCACACTCGCACTGGGTCACTGCTGTCACACTGCACACTGGATCTCTGCTGTCACATTTCACACTGGGCACTGCTGTCATACTCATACTGGGTCACTGCAGTCAAACGCTACACTTGGTCACTGCTGTCATACTCCACGCTGGGTCACTGCGGTCACACACACACTGGGTCACTGCTGTCACACTCTACACTGGGTCACTGCTGTCATACTGCACACTGGGCCACTGCTGTCACACTCAAACTGGGGCACTGCTGTCACACTCTACACTGGGTCACTGCT
>NW_025149445.1:0-1351 GCF_004010195.1 Chiloscyllium plagiosum | reverse complement strand
GACTCCCCTCGAGCCTTACCCATCCAGCTGTGGGACACAACCTCTGCCCGGTACAGACCCCCCTCGGGCCTTCCCCATCCTGCTGTGGGACACAACCCCTTCCCGGGACAGACTCCCCTCGAGCCTTACCCATCCAGCTGTGGAACACAACCCCTGCCCGGTACAGACTCCCCTCTGGCCTTACCCATCCTGCTGTGGGACACAACCTCTGCCCGGTACAGACTCCCCTCTGGCCTTACCCATCCTGCTGTGGGACACAACCACTGCCCGGGACAGACTCCCCTCGAGCCTTCCCCATCCAGCTGTGGGACACAACCACTGCCCGGTTCAGACTCCCCTCGAGCCTTACCCATCCTGCTGTGGGACAGGTTGATAATTATATTGAATAGTATCCCTCCAGTGTGGAAACAGGCCCTTAGTCCAGCAAGTCCACACTGACCCGCGATAGATACCCTGCTCAAAATAGCTTCAAAATACATAGAAACAGTGATCACTGAATTGGGTAAAACTCCAAAGTTACATTGGGCAGTTTAAAAGTCTCGCTGTATTGTTGATATGTTCCTTTTCTTCAAACAGGTAACATTTTTATTAAAGCAGCAGATGTTCATTGTGAGAGTGTCTCTGTTAAACTGGAATCTGTTCTGTTCTCTGTGTAACAGGCTGTTGTTGTGTGCGATGGACTGTCACTAACAGTGTAATTGACCTGTGAGTCCTTGATCAGGTTTCCTTTGTCTGAAAATCTCATAATCAGTGAACTGTGCATCTGCTCTTCTTAGCGAAAACAAAGAATAATTTCTCAACGAAAAAACGGCACATCACAAAGCTATTTCATGGATTTCTGGCACACACCACCTACCAATGTATCTGGTAAGTCTGTTTCCTGAATAATTCTGAACTCTATCTGTAAATCTGAAAGTATCTGTATTGCTTGTCAGTTGATTGAGAATTCAGCCTCTTTGTTCTGAGCTGTTGTGATGCAGGCGGTGGCTTCATTCTGTCTCTGCCAAGTTTGTTTTCTCCTTCTGCTGTGATTCTGGGAGATTCCTTTCTGCAGGTGAGAATATTCAGTGACTGAACATTGAATGATTTTGACTCTAACAGAGCAGTGGCCTTGTTTTCAGCTCATTATTCACTTTCCATTTCCTGGTTGTGTTGAATGTTACAGAAACAGACTCTGAGCAATGTTTCCATTCACTTGTATTGGACTCATTGACAGCCACGTGGTCAGTCAGTTTCAGGCCGATGGATCAGTTTCTCTGTCCTATTAGATGGTGGCCACTTGCACAGTTTCCGATGGTTCACCTCAGTGTCAGGCCGCCAGCTGCTGAAACCCTCCATCCAGCATTTGTTC
>NW_025149444.1:0-1351 GCF_004010195.1 Chiloscyllium plagiosum | reverse complement strand
CAATATTAGGGAAAGAAATCCTGCAGACACACTATGTCCAATGAAGGGTCTCAAATGGATATTTATTACTGAACACCAGAGATCAATGAAGAGCTTAATTTATGGTCCCACAACACCGATCAATAATATCCACCTCTAACGTGCGACTGCCCTCTTCCTAAACACATGAAATGACACCAGGCTGATGATTACAGTCCAGCCTCTCCTTCCCACCTACTGTGTCTGAAATCTGTCCCTCCTCCCCCTAATCACACAAGGCAAATCAAGCTCAGGGTCTTTGTGAAAATCAAGGCCGGAGTGTGTAGGTCTCCTGGAGAGGGGGAGGGTATTTTAAAATTGAAGGGGGAGGGTGAGGTGGCAGTAATATCACTCACTGGGCTGAGGGGTGGCAGATGGAG
Organism: Chiloscyllium plagiosum; assembly: GCF_004010195.1. Taxonomy (NCBI): domain Eukaryota; kingdom Metazoa; phylum Chordata; class Chondrichthyes; order Orectolobiformes; family Hemiscylliidae; genus Chiloscyllium; species Chiloscyllium plagiosum. The sequence goes on along the minus strand of NW_025149444.1, from coordinate 953 downwards.
TTTAATTTGGATTAATGTGAGGTATGGGATTTGGTAAATCAAAGAAGAGTAGGACCTATAAATTAAAAGTAGGATCTTTGGCAGTGTTGTAATACAGAGACCATGCCATCAGGTTTAATTCTTTAAAATTTGAATCTCATATAGAATAGTGTGGTTAAGAAGGTGCTTAACACACTTGGCTTCATAGGTCAGACCTTTGAGTATTGGAATTAGGGCGTTATGTTGAGGTTGTATTGGACATTGGTAAGGCCCCTTCTGGAATACTGTGGCTAATCTGGTCATCCTTCCCGCTAATTCCATTGGCACACCACCCTCTGGGTGAAGAAGCTGCCCCTTAGGTCTCTTTTAAATGCTCCCCTCTCACCTTAAGCCTTTGTCCTCTAGTATTGTGCCACCGCACCCTTAGAAAATACCTTCGCGATTCACTTTGATATTATTGACCTTGATATTATTAAGCTGGGTTCAGTAGAGCTTAACCTGGATGTTGCTGGGAAAGGAGAGATTGAGCTCTTAGGAGAGATTGGTCGGCTGGGACGTTTTTCACTGGAGAGGATGAGATTAAGGAGTAAGTTTACAAAGGTTTATAAAATAATGAGGGGTACAGATAAGCTGAAGGGCTGATGTCATTTCCCTAGAGTTGGGAATTCAAAACTGAAGGATATTTTAAGGTGCGAGGAAAAAGATTTCCAAAAGTCATGAGAGGTAATTATTTTAGACAGAATCTGGCTTGTGTGTGGAATGAACTTCCAGAGGAAGTGGCGAAAGCAGGGACAGTTATAATGTTTAAAGGACATTTAGAACAGTCCATTTATAAAACATCAGTTTGGATGGTGCTGTGAGCAGCTGCCCTCTCCCTCCCCCTCTCTGAATGAATCCCTGTTGGTTATCACCCTCTGCCAATGCCTGTGAGGTGGCGTGTAGAGACCAGCAGAGGGTGGCATTGCATCACTTTA
>NW_025149443.1:0-1351 GCF_004010195.1 Chiloscyllium plagiosum | reverse complement strand
GAGACCCAATTGAGCTTGCCAGCTCCTCTTTTCACTTCCAGTACAAATATGTCCTTCCTTTCGTGTAGTGACCAGAACTACGAGTAATATTCAGCTGTGCCCAAACAGAAGTTATCTCCAGATCAAGCAAAACCTCCTCCTTTTATAATATATGCCTTGAATGCTAATGAAAACGGTCCTTCTTAATTATACCATTAACACATGGACAAAGGCCCGAAGGTACCTCAATTCCTTAGAGGATCTTCATGACACAGAAGTCACGAGTACTCTCCTACCTTGATCCTCCTTCCAAATTGGGTTTCCTCAACTTATCAAGTATAAATCCAATTCTGAAGTTATGTTAAGAACTGCCTTTTTGAGCTGTTACTTTTTCTTCTGTCGGGTTATCTGTCTGCCGTCCACAAATTCGGAAATTGTACTTCGTGTCCCTTTGTGTGAAAGGTTTGTAAAAACAGCAAACATTTAAGGTTCCAGCCCATACCCTCTGTAGCATGACTTGCAAAGTTGAACACGTCCTACTCATAGCTCCTTTGTATTTCCTGCCAGACCAGTCATTCTTCTCTCCATGCCTATATACCACCCTTGCAAACCGGACATTCTTTTTCCCCAGTGCAGCACTTTATATAAAGACTTCTTGAAATTTGCTTTCACCATGTTAACGTGTTTGCTTTGTCGACAACGAGCATTGTCAATTAATTCAAACAGCATCCTCAAACCATGATCTTCAACAAACCAAATTGATTTTTTCCCTAATTGCCTTTCAAATCATCCAAATTCCCTGTTACACCTTCTCATCAATAGTTTCCCTCAGATTCTTTTTATCTAACTCTGAGTCCCGAGCTGCTGCAATTTGTGGAAAACAGATAAATGGGACATTTGGATGTCTGATGGTGCTGAAGGGTAAGATGAATGTAGCCTGCCTTCAAATAATTCAAATACAAATGATTTTGAAGTTCAAATATTGGTTGAATACAAATACAGAAGAAAATCATCAAATCTGTGATTATTGTTTGGCACAGGCGAGCCTATTGGAGACAGTACGCAGGTAAGATCTTGAATCATTTCTGCATTGTGGAAGCAATGGAATGGTGTCGCTGGATGGAGGTGTTGAGGGAACATGCCGGTGTCTCATTACAATAATCAAGGCCAGCGTTAAACATGATGTGTGAGAGAAGCTGAACTCGGAGAATGAGAAGGATAGTCAACCCCTCAAGCCTGAGATCATTTAATCCAATCGTGGCTGAACTTATCTCAACCCCAACTCAGCATTCAAGTCCCCTCCCTTCAACCCATTTTCGGGTAAAAATCTGAAGCACCACCTGTTTATATTTACTTAGTGCCCCGACATCCA
>NW_025149442.1:0-1350 GCF_004010195.1 Chiloscyllium plagiosum | reverse complement strand
GCCAGCAAGTCGTGTTAAAGTAGCACACGTACTGCAAATAGTGGAGCCAAGATAATGTTCTGAGCATTGTGTGATCTTCAGTCATCATCCCCACTTCAGATCTTATGATGGAGAAATACATTGATGGAGCAGCTGAAGATGCTGATGCTGAGGAGGTTAACCTGAGGATCTCCTGCAGAGATGTCCCGGAACTGAGAGGACTATTGGCCGCTGACCACAAGCATCTTTCTTTGTGCTCTGAAAGACCAAGACAAGTGGGAGGTTACACATGATTCCCATTCAGCTCAAGTAAGTAGGCGGTCCCGATGCCATCCTCAGTCAAATACTGCCTTGATATCAAAGCCATTCACTCTTTTCTGAGCCCCTGTGTTCACCTCTTTTTCACATCAATAGGTGACGGTGTATGTGTAGGAAGTGTTTTCCTCTCACAGAGGTTAATCACTGTCAGAAATTATCTTGGCTAGAGAGTTATTGGATCTACATCACTGAAAGCATCTGAGGAGGATGTAGATGGATTTTTGACTTGTCAGAGAACTAAGGGGTGTGATGAATTGGCATTAAAGAGGAGTTAAAGTCAACAGTAGATCAGCAATAATTGTATACAATGGCTTGATCGTTCGAATTACCGATCTTGTTCTTTATGTCCTCATATTCTGTAATTATAAAGTTAATGGTTGAAATTTTCCTGAACGTTCTGTTATTGAATGTTGCAATTAGAGAGAGTAAAGTATTTTGTGAGTCATCTCTGGGTGAGTTATGGGGGCTGTATTCACAGCGAACCTGGGTCTATAATATGACCAACAAATAAAGCACGAGTTGCAGAGAGGAGACACTCTGTAAAGAGACCAGAGGCGCCTTTCGAACTCAGCCTCTATTTCCCAATAACATTTTCCAACCCACACTAAACTGTGTGTGATAGTCTGGAGGGAATGAATGATATCTTGTGTTCCTGTAGACCAGGTATTTGGAGGAAGTAGCCTCAATTTGCTCCTTGCAGGAATGGTGAGGGGTTGAATGGAACATAGGAACATAGGTCTGAGCAGCAGGAGTGGACCATTAGACACTTTGTCACCGTTCTAAAATGCACAAAGATCATGGGTGATGTGATTTTCGTCTCAGCAGCACTTTTCTGTCTGTACACCATTTTCTTAAATTCACTTGCCTTTCAAATGTCACCAAATACAACTTTAATTAAATGTAAGCATTCATGCACCACAAACGTCTGGGGAAGGGAATTGCACTTGAACAGCCCTTTGAGAATTTTTCATTTGTGTTCCAACCAAAGTTGGAGGGTCACTGTCTCCTTTTTCAGTCCCGCTCCTCCACTGGTTACACCAACCTTAAATGTAA
>NW_025149441.1:0-1350 GCF_004010195.1 Chiloscyllium plagiosum | reverse complement strand
CTACCCCGTCTTCCATCTGTCAAAATGTCCAAACTGATTCACAGGAATGTGAAAAGGCAACACTTGACACGAAGCCACATAAAGAGTTGTTTAGGCACTTGACCGAGCATGTTTGAATGGGTTCTCTCTCAATTATATGCTTCAAATCAATTTTACAGGGTATTAGAACGATTGATTTGCACTCAGCAAATTTGGATCAAAGATCAGAGCAGAGTCTGACGGAATCACTTCATTTACCCTAACCTGAATACTATGGTGTTCTGAACAGGGAAGGTACAAACTTCATTGAAGGTCGGGAGAAACAGAACACGTGTGTGTGGGCGAGGTTTCACCTGATCATCTGGCCTGGCAAGACGCAAAGCGAATCAGCACAGTGAGAAACTTTGCAAATGTCAGGATTGTGGAAAAGGAGAAAGTGAGGATCGCAAATGCTTGCAATCAGTGTCGAAGAATGTGGTACTGGCAAAACACATCGCGTCAGTCAACATGCAATCATGAGCCCTTCATTAGGAGATTAAATGTCCCAAAAATATGAAACAAGGGGTAAAACAAATAAGAACAGGAAAGAGGTCGTACTTCAAAAGTTAAGTGGACGAAAGTTTGAGTCAATTAGACCAGACAGGCTTCATCGCAAAACGTTGAAGAAAGAGGAAGACAATGAGAGAATGTGAATGCGCTGGGAGTCATCTTTCAAGTTATGTGATCTCTGCAACGTCTCCTGTGGAGTGGAATTCGCGTTGGTACCCCACTGTTTTGCTTGTTCAGGAGGCTTTTCATCCGGTCCCACACAACTTCACGAAATACAATGTGGTTGTTGTAAACGTACCAGCATTCATTAAGGATTGTTTACCAGCTGGAAAGCATAGAGTAAATATAAGCGCACTCTTCTCAGGTTGGTGTTCTGTTACTGGTGGAGTACCACAAGGATCAGTGACAGCACTGCTGCCTCACAGTGCTAGAGACCGGGGTTCAATTCCACGGTCACGCGATTGCCAACATGAAGTGTACACATTCTCAGTGTCTGCGTGGGATTCCTGCGGATGCTGCTATTTCTGCACACAGTACAAACATTCACGGTTCAGGTGAATTGCCCATTATATCCAGGAATGTACAGGCTAGGTGGATTGGCCATGCGATATGCAGCATTTCAGAGAGAGAGTAGTGCCTCATTGCAGCGACTGCATTGCAGGGATTCTATGATTCAATGCTTGTACCAAATTGTTCCCAAACATTATACATGATTTGGACATTTGGACCTCTTGTAATTTTTCCAAACTTGTTGATGACACCAACTGCATCGGAATGTATGTTGTGAGAAGGATGGTGGGAGCCTTCAAGTGAAGTTTGACA
>NW_025149440.1:0-1350 GCF_004010195.1 Chiloscyllium plagiosum | reverse complement strand
GTACAAGTGCTGCGTTGGTGCCGGCTCGTGAAAAGGTTGTTTTTCTGGTGTCTTTCTGGAGGAGAACCCATTGTGATTCAGTTCCTGGAGCAGCTGTCTGTCTGCGCTCTGCAATAACTCTCTGCTTCCTTATCACTCTGTCACTTTCTCCTTCTCTTCCAACGTCAACCCTTTCCATATTTGTCCTCCTCCTCCTCCCCTATGTTTTGATACACATTCTCCCCGTGTCTGCGTGGGTTTCCTCCGGGTGCTCCGGTTTCTTCCCACAGTCCAAAAATGTGCAGGTTAGGTGAATTGGCAACGCTAAATTGTCCTTAGTGTTAGGTGGAAGGGTAAATATAGTGGAATGGGTGGCAGTTCGGTGTGGACTTGTTGGGCCAAACGGCCTGTTTCCATACTGCAAGTAATCTAATTTTCGGTCTTGCTTCATCTCTGAGGAAGGGTCATCAGATTTGAAACTTTACCTCTGTGTTTTTTAAATCCTTCCCATTACTCTGCTCTTCAGGAGTTTTACTTCCATCATTTGAAAATCTGCTCACTAATTATTTCTTCCCCATATCGTATAGAACGTAAAAAATACTTTGCATCTGTCACAAATACCTGTGGGAGCACACTCAACGCATTCAGGCAATCCGGAAAAAACACAAGGATCCATCCTTTCTGTTTTCCATTACAAGCAAGTCGTCAATCTCTGCTCGTGTGTTCACCTAAACATTATCAGCTCCTCCTCCGCACAACAACATGTTATGAGGCAGCCCTCCAAAACCTTGGTGAAAACCCGAATGCAGTAGGTCAATCGGACCCACTTTGTCCACAACCCTGATGTTGAATAACGAAGCAAACTCTAAACACATCATGCAACACCCTCCCCCTCAAAGATATCTTGACAGATGTCACCTTATCACTGTTGTTAATAGAAAGATAGAAACTTCGCATTCCTGAAAGAATTTCGTCTCGTTCCTTGATGACAAATTGAGGTCGGACATTTCTGTCTGTTAGTCGAGTTTGTGGTCAATCCTTTCCATAAGAAAAAAATCAAAAGTGAGAAAATTGATTCATCCATTTCATTAAGTTATCGTATTCACAGCATATTCTCCTTCTCTATGGAATAAACCTGTTGTCTTGTGTCTTTCCTCTCTCCAATTACATGACATCTACACTTGTAAATTATTTATGGAATATTCCAGGGAATATTTATTTTTTTTTGGATGGTTCTACAAAAAGTTTGTTATCGAAAGTTCTGGAAAATGTAAATGCAGATTTTTCGAGTGAATATGCACAATAGAAGATTCTACATAATGTTACAGAGTAGGGCACTTAAATAACGTCCTGGATAATGTTCCAGACAAG
>NW_025149439.1:0-1350 GCF_004010195.1 Chiloscyllium plagiosum | reverse complement strand
GCTCCAAGGAAAACAATCCCAGGCCATCCAATCGCCCTTCATACCCAAAAGTTTTCTACCTTGGAGTCTTCCTGAAAAGTCTCCACCTTCTTGCAGACAATCAAAGTACTCCAACATTCTAGCTGTTGCTTCGCCAATATTTTATACAGTGCCAACATATTGTCCCTGCTCCTAAACTCTATGTCTTGCATTTAAAAGCCAAAAAATCCCCATACCCTCTCAACCATTTCATCGACCTGTCCTACTATTTTAAGACCTTCATGTGCACCAAGAACCCCCTGATTCAGTATTTCCCAGGTTTCTATATTCGTAATGTAACACTTGGGTTTTGTGTCCCGCCAAGTGCATCAGCTCACATTCATGGATTGAATTCTATTTTCCAACAATTTTTGCATTACCAGTGAACTTATCCTGGAAATCCCTTGATATGCAGAGTTGACAGCATTTCCGAGTACCACCTTTTAACTTGCATGGAACATTGTGGCTCTGTAATTTCCCTGTTTCCATCTCCAATACATCCCACTGCTCTGACACGGATTTACTTAAAAGTTTCTGCTCTCGGTCTAATCGCCCCCGATCTTATTCCCACAGTTTAGAACTTTGGTTTCCCCCTCATTCTTGTCTTTATCCATGTTAATCTTGAGTTATGATTACTGCCTGCAAAATGCTTCCTCACTGAGAGGACAGCCAGCTTCATGACGGAAAAATAAATCCAGGATCACTGCCAAAGTGGGGGAAAGTAAAGGAACCGTCTGGGATTAGCCAGGTGAAGCTATGAACTGTGTTGTAGGAAAGAGAGATTTAAAAACACTCCAGTTTATCCAGCAGACAGCAACAGAAGGATAAGCGGTTACAACAGCTGCTGATTGTTCCAGAATCAGAGGATAAGCAGGAATAGCCAGGATTAGTGACTGATTAAGGGATGGGGGAGCTATACCAATCAGAATGGCGGAGAATTGGAATCTAATAAATATTATCCAACCTCAACATTCGGGGGAAGCTATGGGAAATCGTCAAGGTCATTTGACAGAAAACGATTTGCTCTCTCAGTGATAATGGCTCGTGTCCACTGTGGGTTTAAGGAATTCTCAGGTTTGTTGTATATTTTACAGTTGAGCGGATAGCCATGGTCAGAAAGGAAAGTCATCCTCAGTGTGTAGCTCATTCAGAAAAAAAAAACTACTTGCAGGTGGGACACGGGAAGCGGAATGAAGAATGTCATGAAAAATCCAATGTTTAACAAGTTCGAGGAACTGGTATTTATTTTTAATTCTACTTCGATCCTATATTTTGGAATCCGAGAATGTACACTTGACAGTTGCACTTGTCTGTCCTCATAGGGACACCCTC
>NW_025149438.1:0-1350 GCF_004010195.1 Chiloscyllium plagiosum | reverse complement strand
GGCCATCCTTATCAATATAAACATGGATTAGGAGAGTTGTGGGCCATCCTTATCAATACAAACATGGATTAGGAGAGTGGTGGGCCATCCTTATCACAAACATGGATTAGGAGAGTGGTGGGCCATCCTTATCAATACAAACATGGATTAGGAGAGTGGTTGCCCATCCTTATCAATATAAACATGTATAATGATAGGCGTGGGCCATCTGTATGAATATAAACATGGATTAGGATAGGGATTTGCCATCCTTATCAATATTAACATGAATTAGGATAGTGGTGGACCATCCTTATAAATATAAACATGTTTAACGATACGAGTGGGCCGTCCTTATCAATATAAACATGGATTAGGATAGGGGTAGGCCATCTTTATCAATATAAACATGGATTAGGATAGTGGTGGGCCATCCTTATGAATATAAACATGGATTAGGATGGGGTGGGCCATCCTTATCAATACAAACATGGATTAGGATAGTGGTGGGCCATCATTATGAATATAAACATGGATTAGGATAGGGGTGTGCCATCATTATGAATATAAACATGGATTAGGATCGTGGTGGGCCATCTTTATCAATACAAACATGGATTAAGAGAGTGGTGGCCCATCCTTATCAATATAAACATGTATAACGATAGGCGTGGGCCATCTGTACGAATATAAGCATGGATTAGGATAGGGATTTGCCATCCTTATCAATATTAACATGAATTAGGATAGTGGTAGGTCATCCTTATCAATATAAACATGGATTAGGATAGGGTTAGGCCATCCTTTTCAATGTAAACATGGATTAGGCTAGGGGTGGACCATCCTTATGAATATAATCATGGATTAGGAAAGGGGTGGGCCATCCTTATCAATATAAACAGGTATTAGCATTGGGGTGGGCCATTCCTATCAATATAAACGTGGATTAGGATTGGGGTGGGCCATCCTTATCAATGTAAACATGGATTAGGATAAGGGTGGGCCATCCTTATCAATATAAACATGTATTAGCATAGGGCTGGGCCATTCTTATCAATATAATCATGGATTCGGATGGGGTGGGCCATCTTTATCAATATAAACATGGATTAGATAGGGGTAAGCCATCCTTTTCAATACAAACATGGTTTAGGATAGGGGTAGGCCCTCCTTATCGATATAAACATGGATTAGGATAGGGGTAGGCCCTCCTTATCAATATAAACATGGATTAGGCTAGGGGTGGGCCATATTTATCAATACAAACATGGATTAGGAAGGGGAAAGGCCCTCCTTATCGATATAAACATGGATTAGGATAGGGGTAGGCTCTCCTTTTCAATATAAACATGGATTAGGCTAGGGGTGGGC
>NW_025149437.1:0-1350 GCF_004010195.1 Chiloscyllium plagiosum | reverse complement strand
TGCTGTTTCAGTACAGCTCCAACTCCTATGTCCTGATAATCAATTGCATCTTTGAAGGGTTTCATAAAGTGCGGTGGTCAATACTGCGTTTAAAGTGTCAGATACCTTCTGTCATTGATCAGTCCACTGAAACCTTATCTTCTTCTTCAGCACATCTGTTAAAGATGCCCTTAAGCTTTTGAGGTTTGGTACAAACTTGCGGTAGAATCCGCATAGTCCCAAAAATCAAAGCACATCTTTCATCGAGTATGATCGTGGAAGTTCCTCGTTACCCTTCTTCGTTATTTTTCTGTCTTTCATATCTAAATGTTCTTAGCGAACTTGGGAATCATCTTCAATCCGCAGAAACACTTTAGTAATTTTAAGAGCCATTTCTCTAACCTTTACTTTAAAAACAAGTAAGCGAAATTAAACAATTTGTCTCATCTATGTTTTATTTATTGACTGAGGAAATTCATCCGCAAGTATTTAAATTTTCTGGGATCTTTTCCCCAAATCAGTATCTCTCTAAACTTGTCCAAATCCTGAGGCCGAGATCTACAGAGGAAGATCGATAAACGGAGACGACAGTCACTGTGTTTTTGAATATTAAGATGCTGTAAATTTAATAGGGGCTTTATTGTATCAGTATATTGTCATAGAGTGGGACATAGATATCAAATCGTTTAGAGAAAGGAGGCCTGGAGTTGTAAATGGCAGTTGCTTAATGTTCACGTCAAAGTTAAAGAATGAAATTGATCGTCCTTATGAAATAGTGGAACTTGGGTAATTCTTTCTCAGTCGTGCTTTAACAGAGTGTGAGGCAAGTTGAGCTTTTGTGTGTGTTTGGCTTAATTAGCAGGAGAGTTTGCTGCTTTGTCATAACAGGGAGCTAAAAGAAAACAAAGAGTTGCAGGTGCTGGAGATCTGAAACAAAAAGAAACAGTTCTGATGAAGATTCTCCAGGTTTGAAATGTGATTGCTCATTTCGTACTCCAGACGCTGCAGACGTGTTGAGTTAAGTCAGCAATGCATCTACTTGAATACCTAATTTCCCTTTTTGCCATGCACAAATCTTCCCTGCAGTTTTGATTTCGAGAGATAACTTCCACTAGTATTTGTCTCTTCTGCTGTTTCGAAGCTCCTGCCAAACTGATCCTCTGCAAACTGAGCAACGTGGGCTATCGTGAGATATATGGTGGATTCAGCGAGATGTTTCCTGAGGTCTTTCCTGATGTTAATATGATCTTGCTGCCTCTTTTCTTTCTTCTCACGGCGTATGATGAGATTATCCGAGGGTTCCTGGCATTGTGAGGGTCATCCCTGATGTGAGGTATTGCAGAAAGAAAGTGATATCCTTGTAACTTGTAA
>NW_025149436.1:0-1350 GCF_004010195.1 Chiloscyllium plagiosum | reverse complement strand
CTGTTATATATTTCCCACGGACTAATAAAGAAATAGTCAAACATTGTCTGCAAAGCAGGATTCTGTGAACACGACTACGTCCCTGGTAACTTCACAACCCTCTCTGGTAGGTCTGTCCCAGTGACAGGACATAGCCAGCCTGAGGGGGCAGCTCCTTGGTATATAGTCAATACAGTGCTCAGCATTGATGCTGGATCCTGTGGCTGCCAGACCGCTCTGCGGCAGGTTATGAGGGAATCAGTAAAAGGGAAAGATATAATTGACCACATCGTCACCGATCTGCCTACTGCAGATACACCACTCCATTTCATATATCGGTAAGAATGGTCACTGCACAGCCCTTGTGGGGAGCAAGGACTACCTTCACATTTTGCAGACCCACCTCACCATGATATGGGGTTCCTAGTGGGAAGATGTTAAACAGATTGAGCAACAAATGATGATACATCTATGAGATGCAATGGGCCAACAGCAGCAGCCGAATCAAACTCAGGAGAACTCAGTCTGCAACCTCACCGCCCGACATATCTCCCACTGTACAGTACCACCACGGCCCGACATATCTCCCACTGCACAGTAACTGTCAAGAGCTCAGTGCTTAACACTGCTGCCCCACAGTACAAAAGTCCTATGTTCAATTCCAGCCTTGGGTGACTGTGTGCAGTTTGCACATTCCCCCCATGTCTGCGTGGGTTTCCTCTGGATGCTCCGGTTTCCTCCCACAGTCCAAAGTCGTGCAGGACAGGTGAATTGGCCATGCTAAATTGCCCATGGTATTAGGTGCATTAGTCAGGGGTAAATATAGGGCAGGGGAATGGGTCTGGGTGGGTTACTCTTCTGAGGATTGGTGTGGACTGGTTGAGCCGAAGGGCCTGTTTCCACATTGTAGGGAATCTAAACTAACCTCCAAAGTTCAAGTCAGGAATATGATGGAATAATCACTTGTCTGAATTAGGGCAGTACTCTAATATTGACTTACGAGCAACAGGCAATGCAGTTGTGTGGGGAATGTCCTGTCTCACAAACTTGATTGATTATTTTGAGGAAGTGACAAAATTGATTGATGAGGGCGTGGGGCTGAATGTTGGCCAATTGGACCTGAGCAAGGCCTTTGATATGGTTTCTTATGGCAGGCTCATACAGAGAAGGTGCTGAGAGAAGGTGCTGCTTTTAGTGAGAGTGGGAGAACATGAGCCTGGGTGGGAGGTGGGTGCAGTAACAGAGAATGAGTGAGATTGAGCTCACAGAGTGCAGATGGTGCCACTTAGCCTGGTGGAGTGGAGAAGGTCACTGACCTCCTTCCTACAATGCTGGCATTCACTGACGGAGGGGTCAACCTCGGGAGAAGCT
>NW_025149435.1:0-1350 GCF_004010195.1 Chiloscyllium plagiosum | reverse complement strand
TTTACGGTGTGTTTCCAGGAGTGTGTCAGTATTCACAGGGTGTGTCGAGGAGTGTGAGTTTTTAGAGAGTCATTCCAGGATTGTGTCAGTATTTACGGTGTGTCTCCAGGAGTGTGTCAGTATTTAGGAGGTTTTCCCAGGAGTGTGTCAGTATTTACAGGGTCTTTCCAGGAGTGTGTCAGTATTTACAGGGCGTGTCGAGGAGTGTGTCAGTATTTACAGGGTGTTTCCAGCAGTGTGTCAGCATTTACAGGGCGTCACCAGGAGTGTGTCAGTATTTACGGGTTGTTTCCAGGAGTGTGTCAGTATTTACTGAGCGTCACCAAAGGTGTGTCAGTACTTATGGGGTGTTTCCAGCAGGGTGTCAATATTTACAGAGTGTATCCAGCAGTATGTCAGTATTTACAGGGGGTCACCAGGAGTGAATCAGTACATACAGTGCGTTTCCAGGAGCGTGTCAGTATTTACAGGGCATCACCAAGAGTGTGTCAGCATTTACATGGCGTCACCAGCAGTGTGTCAGTACTTACAGGGCATCACCAGGAGCGTGTCAGTATTTACAGGGCGTTTCCAGGAGAGTGTCAGTATTTACAGGGTCTTTCCGGGCGTGTGTCAGTATTTACAGGAATGTGTCAGTATTTACGGGGTGTTTTCAGGACTGTGTCAGTTTTCAGGGTGTTCCCTGGAGTGTGTGAGTATTTACAGGGCGTCACCAGGAGTGTGTGAGTATTTACAGTCACTTTCCAGGAGTGTGTCAGTATTTACAGAGTCTTTCCAGGAGTGTGTCAGTATTTACAGGGCGTCACCAGGAGTGTGTGAGTATTTACAGGGCATCACCAGAAGTGTGTCACTATTTACGGGCACTTTAAGGGGTGTTCCCAGGACTGTGTCAGTATCTACGGGGCATCACCATGAGTGTGTCAGTATTTACAGGGTCTTTCCAGGAGTGTGTCAGTATTTACGGGCTGTTTGCAGGAGTGTGTCAGTATTTATGGGGTGTTTCCAGGGGTGTGTCAGTATTTATGGGGTTGTTTCCAGGAGTGTGTCAGTATTTACAGGGTGCGTCGAGGAGTGTGTCAGTATTTACAGGGTGAGTCCTGGAGCGTGTCAGTATTTAAGGGGTGTTCCCAGGACTGTGTCAGTATTTACGGGGCATCACCAGGAGTGTGTCAGTATTTACAGGGTCTTTCCAGAAGTGTGTCAGTATCTACGGGCTGTTTCCAGGAGTGTGTCAGTATTTATGGGGTGTTTCCAGGGGTGTGTCAGTATATACGGGGCGTCACCAGGAGTGTGTCAGTATTTATGGGCCGTCATCAGGAGTGTGTCAGTATTTACGGGGCATCACCTGGA
>NW_025149434.1:0-1350 GCF_004010195.1 Chiloscyllium plagiosum | reverse complement strand
GGATAAATGTTGTGTTGACCTTCATTTCAGGGACATTTAAGTCCAGGAGTAAGGGTGTCTTACTGCAGCTGTACAGGGCCTTGGTGAGACACAATCTTGAACATTGTGCAGTATTCGGTGCAGTTCTGATCTCCATACGTCATAAATAACAAACCTAACATTGATGTAGAGCAGTGAAGGATGACCAGACTGATCTCTAGGATCACTGGCTTGTGTTGGGACAGATCTTGCATTGACTGGATTGGGCCTCTAATCCGTGGGCTTTAGGAAATCGAATGGAGATTTCAATGAAATATATAAAACCCAGATAGAGCGAGACAAGTTGGAAGCAGGGATGATAATTCCCCTGGCTGGGACGTCTAAAACAAGGTGCCAAAGTATTAGGTGCAGGCAGGTCATTCTGCATTGAGATGATAATAATTATCTGCACTCACAGACTGATGAACCTGGGGACTTCTCTCCCACATAAGGCAATGGAAGCCAGGACACTGAATATAAATAAGGATTTCTGGACACGAAAGGGATCAGGAGACAGCTGGAGTCCAGCTGTCAGAGAATCTCAGATGTTAGGAAGGAGATCTCTGCAGTGTCAACAGGACTGTGTTTCCCATTCCCTTTTACAATACCGAGCTTTCTGACGGTTTTATCCTTCCAAGCGTCGGAGCAGTTTGATACATTTGAATGTCTTGCTTGTCTGTTTTAGAGACCATTGAAGAGTTTATCACATGTCAGGTGTCTGGAGCCACCTTTAGGCCAGACCAGGAAAGCACGGGAGATTCACTTCCTGAAATTACATTGGGGAAGGAAATTGATGTTTACAATTGACATTGGCTTCAAGGTCACTGTTACTGACACCAAATTTTAAATCTTGATATTTTATTAATTGTTTTAACTTCCACAAGCTGCCAAAGCATCAGCCTGGTCTGGATGAGTAATCCAGTGACATTTCCACAACAGCACCATGTCCATATGGGGACCTATCAGATACCACACTGAGCAGGTTATTTCTGTGCTGCTTGATAGCTCTGTCAGAAAAAAAAAACACTAATTTAACTTTTGTGAAGACACGGAGGGTGTGATAATTAGTCAGATTGTAACTATTTCTTTCTTTGGAACTGGACATAGAAAAGTAATATTCCGCTTTGCTAGGGAGGTGTCAGAGTTTTCAACTTGGTGGAAATGGTCGACTGAGGGATTATCCCAGTCAAAAAGTTACAGATTGTGTTTGAATATAATGCTGCTTCAGCTGCTGCTACTGCTGTGGCGTACAGCACTACATCAATGTAAGGAATTCTGTATTTAAGAAATTCAGCGAGGTATATCATTGAAAGTATTTACAGAGGAGTTTTG
>NW_025149433.1:0-1350 GCF_004010195.1 Chiloscyllium plagiosum | reverse complement strand
AATACCCCAAGGGTGCGTCCTCAGCCCCTGACTATACTCCCTGTACACACACGGCTATGTTGCCAAATTCCAAACAAAGCCAGCTGCAAGTTCGCTGAAGACATCACCAAAGCGGTGATTCTGAATACAGAAAGGAGATAGGGGGCAAGAGATAGTGGGCTTGGTGGAATGGTGTAATGATAATGACCTCACGCAAATTCCGTAAAAATAAAGGACTGATCATTGACTTCAGAAAGAAAGGAGAGGAACACGCGCCCATCTACACCAGCGGTTGGGGGAGTGCAGAGTGTCAGGTTGCTCGGCATGATGATAACTGACAAACTATCCTGGAGTTCCCACATAGGTGTGACAGTCAAGAGGTTCCAACAATGCCTCTCCTTCCTCAGGTGTCTCATGAAATTCAGCATGTACTACTTCTATAAATGCACCATTGAGAGTGTAGTGTCAGGGTGCATAACGGCCTGGTGTGGCAACTGCTCTGCTCAGGACCGTTAGAAACTACAGAAGGTTGAGTGCACAGCCCAGACTATGATGGACTCCAACCTCTCAACCATTGACTCAATTTACACAGCCCATTGCTGCAGAAAGGTTGTGAACATCTATCCCAGATTACTGAGGGAAGGGAGTGAGGAAGAAGCTGGTGTCTTGACAGATATGTTTGTAGCATCCTTGAACATGGCTGAGATCACGATGACTGGAGAATTGTTACTCCCCCTGTTCAAGAAGGGTGGCAGGAATAATCCAGTTAAATATAGACCAGTGAGCCTGACGTCAGTGGTCGGGAAGCTGCTGGAGAAGATACTGAGGAATAGGATCCATTCTCATTTGGATGAAAATGGTCTTATCAGTGATAGACAACATGGTTTTGTGCAGGGAAGGTTATGTCTTACCAACTTAGTAGGATGCTTTGAGGTAGTGACAAAGTTGATTGGTGAGGGAAGGGCTGTTGGTTTCATGTAAATGGACTTCAGGAATGCATTCGATAATTTTTGCCATGGCCGGGTTATGGAGAAAATGAAGTCGCATGGGGTCCAGGGTGTGCTCACTATGTGGATAAAGAACTGGCTGGGCAAGAGGAGGCACAGAGTACTAGGGGAAGTGAGTTTCTCAAAATGGAGAACTGTGACCAGTGATGTTCCATTTAAGCTGTTTCTGGAAAGATATATTAATGGACAGAGAACATAGGGATATAGACCCTTAGCGAATAGGCGATAGGTTTAGATAGAGGAATTGGATCGGCGCAGGGTTGAAACGCTGAAAGGCTTGCTGCTGTGCTGGAATGTTCTTTGTTCTTACATTATCAAAGACCCATCACAGCCCAGTAATGATCTCTTGCAACCTCTTCCATCA
>NW_025149432.1:0-1350 GCF_004010195.1 Chiloscyllium plagiosum | reverse complement strand
AGATTCTGTGTTCGCGACAGAATCTCCTGGATGGTATGGTGCCTCCCAGGTGACAGTGTCAAGGATGTCTCGAAGCGAGTCCACAGTATCCCAAAGTGGGAGAGTGTGCAGCCAGAAGTCGTAGTTCAAATTGGTACCAATCACAGCGCTGGGGATTGGTGGGAGGAGGAGAAATGTAAATGTAGGGAATTATTTTGGAAGTTACTAGGCAGGACGACCAGGTCAGTGACCTCAGGTTTGCTAATGGTGCCACATGTTAGTGAGGCTCCAAACAGATAGTGAGTGCAGATGAACACATGGCTGCAGAGTTCGTGCAGGTTGGAGGGCTTCAGATATGTGTACAATTGGGATACATTCAGGGAAATATGGAATCTGTCCAAGGATGATGGGTTGAACCTGAACTGGATCGGCACCAATGTCCTGGGCGAGAGGTTTGCTAGAGCTTTGGGAGAGTTTAAACGAATTTGACAGGGGGATGGGAACCGAACTGATAGATCATATGGTGGGGTAGCTGGTTAACAAGCAGATACTGCGTGCACAGAGTCTATGAGCAAGGATATGTAATTGATAGGACGAAGGTGCAGTATGAGTGATAGATTGAAGGGTGTCTGTTTTAATGCTAGAAGTGTTCGGAATAAGGACGATGAAAGTCGTGATGGAAAAATACTTGGAGATACGATATTATGGCTATTACATAGATTTGAATATCACAGGATCAGGAACATTTATTGGATGTTCCGACGTTTATATGTGTCAAGAGGAATAGGGAGGTAAGCAAAAGAAGTGGGGCAGCGGCATTTCGAATCAGGGGTATATCATTGATGAAGAAAAGGAGGTCGTTCAGGTGGATTTCTCTGCAGATTCAATGTCAGAGAAAGTGTCACAAAGGATCAGGTTGGGAGGCAAATTTTGGAATGATGCACAAGTAACTGGGTTGTTGTCATGGGAGATTTCAAGTTCGTTAATATTGACCGGAAATTCCTCAGTGCTTCCCCACAGTTTTGAAAGAGCAGATTTTTCTAGGTGTGCCCAGGAAGGATTCCTGACTCAATATGCAGATAGGCTGACTGGACGGGAGGTCATGATGGATTTGGTGATTGGCAACAAACCATGGCAGTTGGTAAGTCTCTCGACAGGAGACCACTTCAGTGATAATGATCACAACTTTGTAACCTTCTTTTCTACTAATGGAGAGACATTAGTATGGGAAAATGTTTAATCGGGGCTCAGAAATACAATGTGATTCGGCTGGAACGTGGAGCATAAATTCTCAAGGAAATGCAGAACTGACATGTGAAGGTTATTTGGGAAGCAATCGCTGCGAATGCTAGATAGGTTTGTCCCAGAGAG
>NW_025149431.1:0-1350 GCF_004010195.1 Chiloscyllium plagiosum | reverse complement strand
GAAGATGAGGCGCTCTTCCTCCGGCCGTCGTGTCGCTATGGTCTGGCGATGGAGGAGTCCAAGGACCTGCATGTCCTTGGTGGAGTGGGAGGTGGAGTTGAAGTGTTGAGCCACGGGGTGGTTGGGTTGGTTGGTCCGGGTGTCCCAGAGGTGTCCTCTGAAACGTTCTGCAAGTAAGCGGCCTGTCTCCCCAATATAGAGGAGGTCACATCAGATGCAGCGGATGCAGTAAATGATGTGTGTGGAGGTGCAGGTGAATTTGTGGCGGATATGGAAGAATCCCTTGGGATATGGAGGGAAGTAAGTGGGGAGGTGCAAGTTTTGCATGTCTTGCGGTTGCAGGGGAAGGTGCCAGGAGTGGAGGTTGGGTTGGTGGGGGGTGTGGACCTGACGAGGGAGTCGCGGAGGGAGTGGGGAGGGAAATATATCCCTGGTGGTGGGGTCTGTTTTGAGGTGGCGGAAATGACGGAGGATGATATGATGTATCCGGAGGTTGGTGGGGTGGAAGGTGAGGACCAATTGGGTTCTGTCCTGGTGGCGATTGGTAGGGCGGGGTTCAAGGGCGGAGGTGTGGGAAGTGGAGGAGATGTGGTGGAGAGCATCATCGATCAAGTCTGTGGGGAAATTGCGGTCTTTGAAGAAGGATCCCTTGGGGCCTTGGAGGGAAGTAAGGGGGGAGGTGTGGGCGCAAGTTTTGCATTTCTTGTGGTTGCAGGGGAAGGTGCTTCTTCAAAGACCACAATTTTCCCCCCAGATGTGGTCGAGAAGAAGGAGGCCATTTGGGTTGTTCGGTAGTGGAATTGGTCCTCCTGGGAGCAGATGCGGCGAAGGCGAAGGAATTGGGAATATGGGATGGTGTTTTTACAGGGGCAGGGTGGCAGGAGGTGTAATCTATGTAGCTGTGGGACTCGGTCGGTTTGTACTTCCTGACCAGGTCCACACCCCCCCACCAACCCAACCTCCATTCCCGGCACCTTCCCCTGCAACCGCAAGAAGTGCAAAACTTGCGCCCACACCTCCCCCCTCACCTCCCTCCAAGGCTCCAATGGATCGTTCCATATCCGTCACAAATTCACCTGCGCCTCCACACACATCATTTACTGTATCCGCTGCACCTGATGTGGACTCCTCTACATTGGGGAGATGGGCCTGAACATTTCAGGGAACACCTCTGAGACACCCGCACTAACCAACCCAACCACCCCATGGCTGAACATTTTAACTCCCCCTCCCACTCCGCCAAGGACATACAGCTCCTTGGCCTCCTCCATCGGCAGACCATGACCACACGACATCTGGAGGAAGAGTGCCTCATTTTCCACCTAGGAACCCTCCAACCACATGGGATGA
>NW_025149430.1:0-1350 GCF_004010195.1 Chiloscyllium plagiosum | reverse complement strand
TGAAGTCTTCATCCTTTGCATTTATTGACTTTCGCTAATGGACGTGTCCTGAAGCAGCCTATTTACAGTCCCTCATACTGAACAACTCCTACATGATCTGCTTTCCAGACTCCATTTTTTAAATCATTTTGCAAATTTTACAAACCACGTGCACAAGCGGGCTTCCAACAGCTGAATTGACAGCTCCAAATCAGTTTGGAAAAGCAAATGGAGATCACCCTCCCACAGTTCCTCATCATCAAATACTGACCAAATTTCCCAGCATTCCACACTGTGCCAGTTGCACTCTGTGCTGGTTGCCGCATATACGTTGCCTTGTGTTTATACTGTTTCTGAATTATATCACTCGGTTCTGTTTTGCTATTGCTCTGGATCTGGGTTTAGCTCACCCATTTCTCAGTCAAGAACTTCCTTCTTTCAGCCTGTGGCAGACTTTACATTCACAACCAGCAAATATGACAGTAGTGACGTTATCCTTTTCAGGTTTCATGGGTTCAAAGGTTTGACATCAATGAAGCAAATTTTGAAATACCTGTGATGTTTCTTGCAATCCAGTCTTCTCTGTCTAACCTATTCAGGGGCCAAGATTAGTGTGAGGAATTTGGGTTTTGATGGAAGTACCCACCGACTCAATTCAGAAGAAGCAAAGCAAAAAAGGCAAGTGGAACGAATACGAAAGAGAAAATTGTCAGCAATAACCAAGTACTGCCAGTTTTTGAAAAAAAGGAGGCAGCAACAACATTGATGTGCTCTTCGTGTCATTCTCTGTGTCCTACCGTTTCCCACTGTCTCCTCAACATCCTTCCATTGGTTTTCTCTTTGAGAATCAACACTCCCATTCCTACAGGTCTTTTAAAAACCCTGTTACAGGGAATCACTGAGGCAGAGAACATTTCACTATTTCAGGGACATTTGACGAAATAGTGAGTGTAAATGAGGTGCTTTCTGAGATGCAATGCAGTGCACTTTGTGCAATGGTTAGCACTGTTGCCTTACCATGTCAGTGACTGAAGTTCAATTTCTGCCTCAGGCAGCTGTCTGTGTGGAGTTTGCACAACCTGCGTGGGTTACACTGGGTGTTCTGGTTTCCTCCCACAGTCCAAAGAAGTGCAGGTCAGGTGAATTGGCCATGCTTCGTTTTGCATGGTGTTGGGTGCATTAATCAGAGACAAATGAGTCAGTGTGGACAAGCTGGGCGTAGGGCCTGTTTCCACACTGTAGCGAATCTAATCTAATCTAACTTTCAGGTCTCACAGAAGATTGCGTATATTCTGTCAATTTTGGAACAGATAACTGAAATATTCCCACTAACACTGACTTCATTGTGACATCCATTTCATTTCTTTATTA
>NW_025149429.1:0-1350 GCF_004010195.1 Chiloscyllium plagiosum | reverse complement strand
TGGTTGTTGAATGTGAAGTGTGTTGTGAGGCATATGTCCAGTAGTTTAAGTAGACACGAGCACCCGAGCTGCAAATCTTCGCACAAACTTTGAATTCATTCAAGTGGTCGATGTTCATACCCAGGCTACCAGATGGACTACATCAATTTTCAGCTTGAATACAATGTGTTACTTGTTGGGAGGATGGCATTCTTAGAGTTAAGGAAAATTATTGGTTTTGTTGAAGAGGACGTGGAGAGCAGTCAATCTCCAGGATGGTAATCAATCGTTTAGAATTCACTTGTCCATTAATCACGACTGAGTATTCGATTTCAGAAACTGGACAATGGTTAGACTGTGATGAGCTATGGTATGCATACTGGAGTAACAATTAGCAATTGGTCAGAGAAGAGCTCAGTCGATAAAGGGATCAAGGACAAAAAACGTGGATGCCAATTTCCAAGGCAAGATTATTTCACACAAAGGAAAGCCGTCTAAATTCAGAAATGAGGTAAAGTTCATGACAATACAATCCAGTGAACAGTGAAGGCAATGGTAGTGAAGTCAACGATGCCAGGTGCAGATTATATTCTATTTAGGATATTATGAAAAAGAAAAGTTTGTTTTAGTTTCACAGGTAAATGTGAGTAGTATCAGTGATGATTTGAGATAATTGCATCTCTAGAGGTCCGATGCATGTATAAATGCACATTACCTTTCCATACCTTGGCCACACACCAGTCACAGACCTTCAGCCTCTGCTGAAGACATTCATTCTCAGAAATGGCAAAACCACCGGTTTTCCTGTTGAAGGAGTTTTACTATCCACTTCTCGCAGCTGTTAGTCTTCCAGGTAAGCCATTCCACCCGTTTGTATTAAATTGATTTTAGTTTTTCCTTGTTAATGCCACATATTGTATGTCTCAGTGCTTCCAGATCAACATCGAGAATCGTGTTAGTGCACTTTTGCCTTTTCCCTCTTTTTCTGGAAGCTTTAGTGGTTTAATAATAATAATTCAAATGAATATACTCGGAAAATATGTTTGTTGATCTTCAGACAGTCCGAGAATCCCATGTGGAATGAAACAGGAACAGTATGTTAAATGTTTGGGTAAATTTTGCAGTTTACAACTCACTCAGAATGTGTTGAAATGCCCTTAATAAGTATCTTCACCTCTGCTTCAATCATGCATTGCAATATTAATCATCATTTCTGTTTCTCTGACAGCGAACGTGATGACTATTTTAATTCTCCTCCGAGGAAACTGTGGTCTGTCCAAATGCATCTCGGCTTACATGGTGGCCATGGCAACGTCGGATCTAATAGTTATTGTCAAGAGTATTATAGTGTATCGTATTTTGAGTTATCAC
>NW_025149428.1:0-1350 GCF_004010195.1 Chiloscyllium plagiosum | reverse complement strand
GAGGGAGGGACACACACACACACACAGACAGCGAGGGAGCAACACATGCATGAGGAAGCACACAAACACAGACACACACAGCGAAGGAGGGACACGCACACACACACACACAGAACAAGAGAGGGATCCATGCACACACAGTGAGGGAGGGCCACGTACACACTGCGAGGGAACGCCACGCACACACACGCACAGCAAGAGGGACACACACACACAGAACAAGGGGGGGAAACTCACACATACACAGCGAGGGAGGGACACGCACATACACAGCGAGGGAGGGACCCGCGCGCGCGCACACACACAGTGAGGGGAGACACGCACACTCACAGAGAGGGAGGGAGACACACACACAGCGAGGGGGTACACGCACACACACAGCGAGGTGGGGGACACACACTCACAGCAAGGGAGGGAGACACACTCTCACACACAGAGTGAGGGAGGGACACGCACACACACAGCAAGTGAGGAACACGCAGCGAAGGGGGGACACACAAACACAATGTTAGAGTGTGACACGTACACACGAGAGGAAGGGAAACACACACACAGCAAGCAAGAGAAGCGCGCGCACACACACACACAAACACACTGAGTGAGCGAGGAACACATACAGCGAGGGAGAGACATATACACACAGCAAGCAAGAGACGCACACACACAGCGAGCGAGGGACTTGCTGAGACACGCAGCAAGGGAGGGACATGCACACGCTCAGCAAGGGAGGGAGACGCGCACAGCAAAGGAGGGACGCACACACACAAAAAGGGAGGGACACACACACACAGCGAGGGAGGGAGGCACACACACACAACAAGGGAAGAACACGCACACACACACAAACACAG
Organism: Chiloscyllium plagiosum; assembly: GCF_004010195.1. Taxonomy (NCBI): domain Eukaryota; kingdom Metazoa; phylum Chordata; class Chondrichthyes; order Orectolobiformes; family Hemiscylliidae; genus Chiloscyllium; species Chiloscyllium plagiosum. Next base: position 499 of record NW_025149428.1, on the reverse strand, counting down.
AGCGAGGAAGGGAAGGACATGCATACACATAGCATGGAAGGGACACGCACACAGGGAAGGAGGGACAAGCACACACACGGCGAGGGGCAGGGCATGTGCATAGAAATTGACAGGAAGCACGCACACACAGCGAGAGGGGACACGCACAGACACGGCGAGGAGGACTATGCACTCACACAGTGAGGGAGGGACACACACACAGAGCGAGGGAGGGACATGCGCACACACAAGAGGGACACACACACAAAGCGAGGGAGGGACATGCACACATACACACAGTTAAGGGGATACACGCAGACACACAGCGACGGAGGGACACACAGACACACAGTGAGGGAATGACACTCACATACACATCAAGAGGGACACATACTCACAGCATGAGGGGGACACGCACACACAGCTTGGGAGGGACACGCGCACACAGCAAGGGGGAACATGCACTCACACACGCACAGCAAGAGGGACACACACACACACAGAGCGAGGGAGGGGCAAA
>NW_025149427.1:0-1350 GCF_004010195.1 Chiloscyllium plagiosum | reverse complement strand
ACCAGACTCACTGAATTTGTATCTTTCTCCACAAAAATTAGTGATTAACTTAGCAGAGATCTGTGACCCTGGCTCACCCCTTATCCCCACAATGTGTGCTCAGGATGGACAGTCCAGGATAGCAGCCTCCATCTGTGTCCCCAGTCACTGTTCCTTCAGCAATACGGGGGGATCTGGATTACCAGAGAGAAGGAGCGAAACTCTTTATCTGATCCTGTGCTCTTCCTGTCCTGAGATTGTTAGATGGGGCCATTTATAAGGGATCTTTATTTTCCATTTCCTTTCAGTTTTGAAAGAGGAGGGATTGCCTCATTCTGTATCAGACCTTGTGATGTTCCTGCTCTGGGAGTTTTTGATGGAGATAATGTCAAGGGTGCTTTCCTACAGGTTATTTTCAGTTTTAAAAAGTAGAAGGAACATGACTCTGTATCCAACCCTGTGCTGGGTGTGTTTAAACAGAATTATAAAACTTTATAATAAAAACACTGAGAGAAAACATTGAAGAAATGCTTGGCATATCTTGTCTCATTAGCTAAAGAGTGTTAAAATTGGAGTAGGTACAAAATTTGAATATTGCAAATTTTATACCAGAATCAACCGTATTTTATCAAAAAAAAATAAAATTTGATAGAGATAGCAAATACAATGAACAATAGAATTCATGGAGTTCTCAGAGATAAACAAACCTGGGGCATGACTAAAAGGGAGCAGCTATTAACTTTGGAATACAACATTGAAAAATCCCAAACCTAGAGAAAACAATGATTGTTAAAAGACAAAGGAAACCCAGGATTATCTAGAGGAATGCCCATCATTGATCAGGTGTTTTACAAGAGTGGTCCGATGGAGGGGATTGGGAGGACACAGCAACTATTTTGGGTATGATCATTGTAACATATTGTATAAAAAGACTGTTTTTGACTGCAAAAATCAGAGTGTGTCATTGATCTCTCTTCCGGCCCGAGCTGCAGGTTAAGGGATCGATTGTGTTCTCACGTTGAAGCCAGATTCGGGGATGATCCTTTGGCCCTCTCCATGCATTCACCAGTTTCTGATTGAATAAAAGTCAGCCACGTCCCTGAATCCTGTCTGCCTCCTGACTCTGTCTCCAGTCTGGGTTCTCGCTCCTACAGATTGACGAGACAAAGAGGAGTCTCAGCTTGAAGCCGTGATGTGGGTGAGCAAAATTTGATGTACCACCCCTCTTAGATTATGAGGCACTTGGTGCATGAAAAGCCAGGGCAAAAAAAATGTTTCATTGGAGTGAGCAGGCAGAGACAGAATTACAGGTCGGGGTGGACAGGGGGTGCCCGGCACGCTACAGCGTGAGACAAAGCGACACCCAAGAGA
>NW_025149426.1:0-1350 GCF_004010195.1 Chiloscyllium plagiosum | reverse complement strand
GCCCGGGTGTCCTTGGAGGAGGAGCACGCAGTCTCCACCAACACCTGGAGTTGTTCAGGGAGAGGTGGGCGCCGCTGGAAGTGGAGTGCATTATTCCCCCTCCAACTCTATTTTGATTTAATCCCTGCCCTCCCCTTCACTGTTTGATCATACAACATTGCCCTTCTGTGAAGGGCACTGCTTGTCACTGGCCACCCGGGTGTTTTCCTATCTTCCTGGTGGTGGAAATTGAATAAAGATTCGTGCACTTTGTGTCTTTCACTGTGTCTCACACCTGCACACACACACCATGGGTGCTCAAAAAAATAAAAAAAAAGGGGAGCATCAGAAGGACTGATACTTTGGTATCTGACTCTGAATAACAACCTGCCAACCAACGCCCTCCTTCTGTCCCCCTCAATCTCCCCATGCTTACTCTTGATGCCTCTTTGATACAGCCTGTGCTGCCTTTGGGAGAGGTTGGCCTTCCCTTCATTCCTGATGAAGAGTTTATGCCCAAACCATTGATTATCCTGCTCCTCGGATGCTGCCTGACCTGCTGTGGTTTCCCAGAAACACACTCTTGACTCTGATCTCCACCATCTGCAGTCTTCACTTTCTCCTTCCCTCCAGCACCCAGGAAAGTGGACACCATCCCAGAGGAGCATAGTCCCACTCGCTCATTACAGACAGAGATGGCTGGTGGTGTGTTTAACCTGAGGGTTACCACAGCTGAGGCAGGGGGAGTGAAGATGGCACCTTCATGGTGGTAGCACCCTTCATTAATCCACTGCAATCCCTCTTGGAGCTGCAAGAATTCAACCTCACTCACTGCTCCCTTCCCTGTAAGGTAATATTAATGTATCTAGTTTAGAGCTAATTGACCATTGAAATACGACTATGGCTAGTCAGCATTGGCTGAGCAGACAGCCACTACTGCAATGATCCCAGCTCCAGAAAGTCCCCTTGCAATTGGGGTGCACTGCCTCTGAAATCCCTCCCTTACTGAGAATACACTCTCAGTATTCATCTTTCGAATACACTCTCAGTATTCATCTTTCTCAACTGCCAGCTCAATTTCACTGCAAATGCTGTGAACATTGATCCTGCCCCACGAGCTGCCTGATGAAGGAGCAGTGCTCCGAAAGCTTGTACTTCCAAAGGAACCTGTTGGACTATAACCTGGCGTTGTGTGATTTTTAACTTTGGCCACCTCAATGAGCTGCCATCTCAGGCTAAATTGTTTTTCTTCCGAGATTTGACAACATTAAAGCCTAATCTTCAATCCCCATCACAAAGCCCATTCTCTACCCATCACTCAGAGACAAATACCAAAGGGACATCTACAGGCAGCACAGAGTAACACACTCC
>NW_025149425.1:0-1350 GCF_004010195.1 Chiloscyllium plagiosum | reverse complement strand
GCTGACCGTGTGCTAATTAGATCATGGCTCAGGTCGTAATCCAGAATGATTTCCTTTTTGGTTCTGTTTTCTAATTTAGCTCGGAGCTCTTCGTATCCCTTAGCAGAACCTCTGCCCTAGTTTTACCTCTGCCGTTGGTACCTACACAGACCACGACCAATGGATCTTTACCCTCCCACTCCAAGTCACTCTGCAGCCCAGATGAGACATCCCTTACCCAAACACCAGTTGGTAACTCAACATTCAGAGCTCTCAATCCGGGTCACAGAGAATAGTGTCTATACCGCTAACTATACTATTCCCAATTACAATAACATTTCTCTTCTCTTGCCCCACTTGAAAGCTTTCCTCAACTTGGTGTTGTGGCCAATCAGCTCATCTTCCCTGCAGTCTCCAATCCCATCCACACAGGGAATAAAACTCTTGAACCTGTTAGACATGGACAGAGGCTGAGGCTCCAGGAACTCTACCTCCTGGGTCCCTCCACCTGCCTCCCTCATAGCCGAACCCTCCGCTTTCTAACCGCTGGCTGACTTTGAGTCAGTTGATCTAAGGAGTATAACTGTCTCTTGAATCACAACATCCAGGGAGCTCTCCCCCTCCCTGATGCATCGCAATTTTTGAAGTTTAAACTCCAGCTCATCGACTCTGAGCCAGAGTTCTTCTAGCATACAACATTTATTCCAGACATAGTCACTGGGATCCACAGTGGGGTCCACCACTCCCACATCATGGTGAAACAACACATCACCCGACCCTCCATCCTTATTTTATTTACCTACTATTGAATTGTTCCTTTACAATTTTTAGTTGTTTTTGTACATCTGCTTATGCAAGTTGTAACCAATAAATTAACATGATTCAATTTAACACAGATTCAAATTTAACACACACGCTATTAGCAAATGAGATCACATCCTCCCTTTATCAAACTTGCTCATTATCTTCTGATAGAATTCTGACAGAATAGTCAGCAGGACCGTTCCTTGATGAAGCCATGCTGACTCAGCCCTATTTTACCATGCACCTCCAAATACCCTGCAATCTCATTGCGAGCAATGCAATCTAAATCCCTAATAACGACGGATGCCAGGCTAAATTGCCCGATGATTTCCTGTAGTTTGCCTTTCTTCCTTCTTACACAGAGATTTTACATTGTCCACTTTCCAGTTCTCGGGGACTTTGTCTGATGATAGTTATTCCTGAACAGTCACGACCAGTGGTTTCACAATCTCCTCCGCTAATTCCTTCAGAACATTGGTTGTTATCCTTCCAGTCTGTGTGATGTATCTATTTTCAAACATTGCAGCTTCCTCTGTATCTTCTCCTCAGCGCCGATCACGACACCCA
>NW_025149424.1:0-1350 GCF_004010195.1 Chiloscyllium plagiosum | reverse complement strand
AGAAATGTATGAAATCCTAATGAGGCCAAATTTAGTGAGCAATGATTTGCCTGACTGACTGCCACTCACGACAAAAGCAATTCCAGCCGGGTTTTCTCATTAACAGAAAATAACTCATTTATTGTGACACACAACTTTATCAAAAACAGAGAAAAACAAAAGATTAATAATCAACTACTCGGCAATTTAAACTACATCCTTTAAGACATCAAATATACACACTCAATCATGATAAAGGCAGATAGAAGATAAATGGTTAAACTTGAAAAATGTGGGTGCAAAAAGGACATCAACAGGGCAAGCAAAATGCAATAGGTCAGAAGTCTAGGTTATAAAGTGGAAAGCCATTCTCTCACAGAGTTTTTAATTTTAACTACAATTATATCCCATTTTAGTCAGTTGACAGTGATTCTTTTATTCAATGTTTGATCAGATTAATCTTCGACATTTCTTGTGTTGTTTTGTTTTAATTTTAAGCTTATTTTGACACCTTTTCCAACACTGAAAAAAGAAAAGAGAGAAAGGGAGATGGATACATTCTGGCTGCAAGCTCTGGAAGATTCTCACTTCAGTTGCTCCCCTGCCTTCTATAATAAATTGTTAGCACTCTTCACCTTATCCAGTCAGAAGACTGTTATCATGCAGTATTTCTTCAACTCAAAAGATTATCGTATCACTTAGTCTCAAATACTACCCTCACTGCTTCAAACAGCCACATTGTATCACACGGATCAAAGATATGCAACACCCAATTTTTATGTTGCATAAATCTCCTGGTATTTAATTTATAGCAGTTCAACTTAAATTTAGTTGATGTTGTGTGAACTTTTACAACTTTAGCTAGCCTTGCTTTCACATCCACATAATTGCTCTTAATTCAGTTTAAAATACTTGTCTTTGACTCATTCCTTCTTCCCTCAACTTTAAGTCACATTGTGATAGCTGTAACTGAGATATACTTTCTCACACCTTCTGATTTTCCAGTCTATCTGTAGATTACTGTCTTGTCTTACGACCACTGTACCTTTCTGACAAGGTTCCCATTGTTTCTCCTTTTATACACCATCCTCACATGTGGTTATTGTTCGGGGCCTGTACACCACTCCCACAAGGGTCTTGTGGCCTTTATCATTTCTTGCCTCAACTCAAACCACTTTTACTTCCTGGTTTTTGAAACTGAGCTCATCTCTCTCTCTGCTGTGTTAACACTGTCATTAATTAACTGTCCACATGACCACACACCAAATTTCCCAACTTCCTGTTCCTCCTAAACATCCCATATCTTTCAATATTCCGGTCCAAGTCTGTGTCATCCGGCAGCTGTGTCTCACTAATGTCTATCTGATCTTA
>NW_025149423.1:0-1350 GCF_004010195.1 Chiloscyllium plagiosum | reverse complement strand
CTTTGGGAACATCGACTGGGTGTTGACCTGATGTATTCCCCTGAAAGCCTTCTCACCCGGTGGCTGCAGCTCAGGCCGTACCGAGCCGGTGCCTTTCGGAAGGTCAAAGTGCAGGAGGAAACTGTCCAGTGAGCGGCTCGATCCTCGGGAGGGGGGGGGGAGTATCGAGGTGCAGAGGGATCTGGGTGTGCGGGTCACTGAAGGTGCGGGGAGGGAAGGCAGGAAAACAGCCCCCCCCCCACCTCCCGCCCGCCCAGGGAACTTCACTGAGGAACGGGGCGTTGGGTCTGAGGGCAGACGGGGTAGGCTGCAGCTTTCCCGAACTTCAGTTAGGCCGCACTCGGAATATTGCGCGCAGTTCAGCTCACCGCACCCGCGGGAGGGAGTGGGCGCTTTGGCTACGGGACACTAAAGGTTTACCAGGGGGTTACCGGGTACGGAGGGGGGGATTTTAACGATGGCTTTGTCCTCGCTGGGACCCAGGAGGGAGAGGGGCGAAGGAAGGTTGTAAGATTGGGAGTGACGTGGGGAGTATGAGGCTGCTTTCTCCCCCCACCCCCCGACTCACCCCACGAGGGGACGCAGGTTGAAGGTGAGGGGGGGGTTGGAAGGAGATGTACGAGATAGGAGTTTCCCCTCCACAGACAGGACAGTGAGTGCCTGGGTACACACGACCTGAGGGGCATTGATCACACACCAGGATGGAGACATGGAAAATGGAGGGAACTAAGAGAGATACAGATCCTGGAGGAGAGGCCTGTTTTAATGTGGAAGGGGAGAGAGTGTGGCAGCACAGAGGGAGAGGGGCAGAATGGCCTGGTGCCTGTGCTGGGTTGTTCTTTGACAATAGTAGCCATGAGAATGATCTGGTGGAACAGGAAAGACAGGGTGGGCACGCTCTTGTTGTGAACAGGAGGACCGTTTGCAGCCAAACTCCACCGGGGGCACGTGCTGGATAGGAATGGTTTGGATCTTGCTGTGCCAGAGGGGGGGGGGGGGCACGGACAAGCGTTTGCACTTGGCACCGAACCGGGCGGGATGCTAAACCACGAGGAGGGTAGCGCGGGACTCTGAAAGGACAGCATCGAGTTGCTGGAGTGGGCAGATGGGTGCCAGATCAATGCAGAGGAGTGAATTCCCCCACCCCCCTCCAAATGTCGACATCCTGGGGGTTACCGTCTCCAACAGGAGAGAATCTAACCATCGCCCCCTTGACGTTCAATGGCGTTACCGTCACTGAACCCCCCTCCCTCACTATCAACATCCTGGGGGTTACCATTGACCAGAAACTGAACCGGACCCAGCCCCATATCAATACAGCGGCTCCGAGAGCAGGACAGAGGCTGGGAA
>NW_025149422.1:0-1350 GCF_004010195.1 Chiloscyllium plagiosum | reverse complement strand
AGTGCTATCTGGTAGATCATGCATAAAGTCAGTGCTGTCTACTAGATCACGGTTAAAGTCAGTGCTATCCTGTAGATCACGGTTAAAATCAGTGCTATCTGGTAGATCACGGTTAAAGTCAGTGCTTTCTGGTAGATCACGGATAAAGTCAGTGCTATCTGGTAGATCACGGATAAAGTCAATGCTATCTGGTAGATCATGGATAAAGTCATTGCTATCTAGTAGATCACGGATAAAGTCAGTGCTATTAGTAGAACATGGATAAAGTCAGTGCTGTCTACTAGATCATGGTTAAAGTCAGTGCTATCCGGTAGATCACGGTTAAAATCAGTGCTATCTCGTAGATCACGGTTAAAGTGAGTGCTATCTGGTCGATCACGGGTATAGTCAGTGCTGTCTGGTAGATTACGGATATAGCCAGTGCTGTCTGGTAGATCACGGATATAGTCAGTGCTATCTGGTAGATCATGGATATAGTCAGTGCTGTCTGGTAGATCATGGATATAGTCAGTGCTGTCTTGTAGATCATGGATATAGTCAGTGCTATCTGGTAGCTCATGGATATATTCAGTGCTATCTGGTCGATCATGGATATAGCCAGTGCTGTCTGGTAGATCATGGATATAGTCAGTGCTATCTGGTAGATCACGCATATAGTCAGTGCTATCTGGTAGATCATGGATACAGTCAGTGCTGTCTGGTAGATCATGGTTATAGTCAGTGCCATCTGGTAGATCACGGATATAGTCAGTGCTGTCTGGTAGGTCATGGATGTAGTCAGTGCTATCTGGTCGATCATGGATATAGTCAGTGCTATCTGGTCGATAACTGATAAAGTCAGTACTATCTGGTAGATCACGGATAAAGTCAGTGCTATCTGATGGATCATGGATAAAGTCAGTGCAATCTGGTAGATCACGGATAAAGTCAGTGCTATCTGGTAGATCATGGATAAAGTCAGTGCTATCTGGTAATTCACGGATAAAGTCAGTGCTATCTGGTTGATCATGGATAATGTCAGTGCTGTCTACTAGATCACGGTTGAAGTCAGTGCTATACGGTAGATCACGGTTAAAATCAGTGCTATCTGGTAGATTACGTTTAAAGTCAGTGCTATCTGGTAGATCACCGATAAAGTCAGTGCTATCTGGTAGATAACGGATAAAGTAAGTGCCATCTAGTAGATCACGGATAAAGTCAGTGCTATCTGGTAGATCATGGATAAAGTCAGTGCTATCTGGTAATTCATGGATAAAGTCAGTGCTATCTGGTAGATCATGGATAATGTCAGTGCTGTCTACTAGATCACGGTTGAAGTCAGTGCTATCTGGTAGATTACGTTTAAAGTCA
>NW_025149421.1:0-1350 GCF_004010195.1 Chiloscyllium plagiosum | reverse complement strand
AATGCTTTGCTGGCAACAGGTGAAGTGCCGAATAACTGGAGGATCGGTAATGTGGTTCATTTGTTCAGGAAGAGCAGCAGGGATAGGCCAGATAATTACAGAGCAGATAGTCTGACAGCAAGAGGGAGGGAAATTATTGGAAACCACCCTGAGGATGAATCAACACTTGCAAATGCAAGGATCAACTCTGATTAGTCATCACGGATTTGGTAGAGGAAAATACTGTAGGAGGAATTCAGTTTAGTTTTTTGAAATGGTGTCTAAAAATCCCGAAGGGAGCAATGCAGATGATGTGGGTTACATGGAGTCATTAAGGCCTTTGACAAGTTCCCACATGGAAGGCTGGTCCAAAATGAAAGAGCCCATGGGATCCAAGACAAGTTGGTAATTTGGATACAAAATTGGTGGATAATCTTTTTCGTGTTTGAAATTGTTTCACCAGTGGGAGTACCACAGAGATCTGTGCAGAAACGATCGCTGGTTATTCTGTCGAATAATAACTTCGATGTGAAAGCAGAAGGTATCATTAGTCGGTTTTCAGATGACATGAAAGGTGAGGATGTTGTTCACAGTGAGGGGGATGGTCTCAGGCTACAGTCTAATGACGATCAGATGATAATCTGAGCAGAGTTTAGTTCTGATCAATGTGAGGTCATACCCTGTCGGAGGTACGATAAGCGAAGGACAGACATAATGAATGGTTGGTACTTGTGGAGTGCTGAGGAACACAGGGACCTGAGTGGACAACCCAAAGATCCCTGAAGGTGTCAGCACAGGTGGACCGGGTGGGAAAGGCACCTGAATTAGGAGCGGGAGGAGGACCCATATCCTGGTGGGGCGAATTGCTGGAGCTGCTTGAGAGGATATAATCTAATCTGGCAGGGTGTTGTATCTTAAACAGTCGTAAAGCCAGAAAGAAGATTGAGGCTGGTACACAAGTTAAAGAGAGCCATTTTAAGTGATAAGGCAGGCAAGAACATAGCAGGGAATGGGGGAAAACTGATGATTTAACTGCATTTATTTCAATGCAAGGGGCCTGACAGCTAAGGAAGATGAACTCAGGACATGGATTAGAACATGGGACTGAGAGATTATAGTTATTACAGAAACACAGCTGAGGGAGGGCAGGACTGGCAGCTCATTGTTTCAAGGTAGAGGGACGGCAGGAAGCATCGAAGGGGAGGCGAGAGAGGACGTGTGGTGGTGGGTTTTGATTGCATGAATCATCACAGCAGTACTTACAGGGGATATTTCTGTGGGATCGCCCAGTGAAGCTATGTTAGTGGAACAGAGAAATAAGAATGGGTCATCACTTCTATTTGATTGTCCTACTAATCCCTAATAACAAGT
>NW_025149420.1:0-1350 GCF_004010195.1 Chiloscyllium plagiosum | reverse complement strand
GTGACGGTGATGGAGTGAGTGAGAGGGGGTCTAGGTGACGATGATGGAGTGAGTGTGAGTGGGTCAGTGTGACCCTGATAGACTGAGTGTGAGGGGGGTCAGGGTGAAGGTGATGGAGTGAGTGTGAGGGGGTCAGGGTGAAGGTGATGGAGTGAGTGATAGTGGGTCAGGGTGACGGTGATGGAGTGAGTGAGAGGGGGTCAGGGTGACGGTGATGGAGTGAGTGTGAGGGGTCAGGTTGGCAGAGATGGAGTGAGAGTGAGGGTGTCAGTGTGAGGATGATGGAGTGAGTGTAAGGGGGTCAGTGTGATCCTGATGGAGTGAGTGTGAGTAGGTCAGGGTGACAGTGATGGAGTGAGTGTGAGGGGTCAGGGTGGCAGAGATGGAGTGAGAGTGAGGGTGTCAGTGTGATCCTGATGGAGTGAGTGTGAGTGGGTCAGGGTGATGGTAATGGAGTGAGTGCAAGGAGGTCAGGGCAACGGTGGTTGAGTGAGTGTGAGAAGGTCAGGGTGACGATGATGGAGTGAGTGTGAGTGGGTCAGTGTGACCCTGATGGACTGAGTGTGAGGGGGGTCAGGGTGAAGGTGATGGAGTAAGTGTGTGAGAGTCAGGGTGACGATGATGGAGTGAGTGTGAGGGGTTCAGGGTGATGGTGATGCAGTGAGTGGGAGATGGTCAGGGTGACGGTGATGGAATGAGTGTGAGGGGGTCAGGGTGACGGTGATGGAGTGAGTGTGAGGGGATCAGAGTCACCGAGATGGCGAGAGTGTGAGGCGTCAGGGTGACAGTGATGGAGTGAGTGTGAGGGTGTCAGGGTGACGGAGATGGAGTGAGAGTGAGGGGGTCAGGGTGACAGTTATGGAGTGAGTTTGAGGGGATCAGGGTAACGGTGATGGAGTGCGAGTGAGGGGTCAGGGTGAAGGTGATGGAGTGAGTGCGAGGGTGTCAGGGTGACAGTGAAGGAGTGAGTGTGAGTGGGTCAGGTTGGCGGTGATGGAGTGAGACTCAGGGGGTCCGGGAGACTGTGATGGTGAGTGTGTGAGGAGGTCAGGGTGACGGTCATGGAATGGCATTGAGGGGGTCAGGGTAAAGGTGATGGAGCGAGTGTGAGGGGGGTCAGGGTGACGTTGATGGAGTGAGTGTGAGAGGGTCAGGGTGACGGTGATGGAGAGTGTGTGAGGTGGTCAGGGTGACGGTGATGGAGTGAGTGGAAGTGGATCAGTGTGACGGTGATGGAGTGAGTGTGAGGGAGTCAGGGTATGGTGATGGAGTGAGTGTGAGGGGGTCAGGGTGACAATGATGGAGTGAGTGTGAGGTGGTCAGTGTGACAGTGAAGGAGTGATTGTGAGT
>NW_025149419.1:0-1350 GCF_004010195.1 Chiloscyllium plagiosum | reverse complement strand
CAAGAAGGGGCATGGATAGTGTAAATAGTCAAGGTCTTTTTCTCTCTCAACATCTGCACAGAGAGTGATTTTTGATCCCCAAATCCCACCGTCGGTGCCAGTGTTTCAGGGTCTTTTTGGACAGCCTCCTCCAGTGCTTCAAGTACAAAGGTAAACAGTAGCAATAACAGGGGAATATCCCTGTCAGCTGCTCTTCCCCACATGAAAATTGCTCGAGTTAACCCCATTCGTGATAACTGCCACCTTGGGGTCTTTATATAACACTGCCACCCACCTGGCGAAGGCCCTTCCCAGACTAAAACGATCTAGAACAGCAAAGAGATACAACCATTCCACCCGATCAAAAGCCTTTTCTGCCTCCAGTGAGACCACCAAACCCGGAATCATTCTCTGCTGACATAGTTGCATTATGTTCAATACCCGCCTGAAGTTGTTGGAGGAGCTGCAGCCCTTGATAAAACCCGTCTCTTTTATAATAACAGGCAGCACCTTCTCCTGTCTCAGAGCTAACACCTTTGATAGAATTTTAAAATCCACGTTCAACAATGAGATGGGTCTATACAATGCACAATCCTCAGGGTCTTTTCTTTTTTTTAAAATAAGAGCGATATTAGCCTCTGTAAGAGAGAGCAGAAGACAGTCCTGGCCATAGAAATGACTATACAGCTCCAGCACTGGTTCAGCTGGCATGTGTATGAACTCCTTATAAAATCCACATGGGAATCTGTCTGGACCAGGTGCTTTACCACCTTGGAGCTGCCTTACCGTCTTTTGCACCTCTTGTACTGTCCGAGGTACATTTAAAAGGAAGGCCTGATCTGCGTTTATACCAGGGAGGTCCAAGTTTTCAAAAAAGGATTCCATTCTCACTTCTCCATCCCCATTCCCTCTGACCGGTATAACTCTGCATTGAACTCCTGGAATCTGGCATCGATCTTCCTCAGTTCACGAGTGATATTGCTAGTTCTTTCCCTGGTAAACACAATGGACTGTGGAGCACTTTCCTTCCTAGCCAGGTAAGCCAGGGATCTACCTGGCTTATCCCCATATTCAAACAACCTTTGCTTTGTAAAGGAGACCCCTCTCTTTGCCACTTGTGTGAGTGCTGAGTCCAGAGCAGCCCAGAGAACCATGACCCATTGCAATTTGACCCCGGATGGTCTGGGATAATGTGCTGATTTGCTGTCTTCAGCCAGGCCTCAAGTTCCAGCTGCTGCTATCCTCTCTGCCTCCTTCTCATCGTCAAGTGTGAAATAATCATACCCCTTAAGAATGCTTTGGTGGTCTCCCAGAGCACTGATGGGTTACTGGCTGTAACCTGATTGAAGACCCAAAAAACCCTGAACTCCC
>NW_025149418.1:0-1350 GCF_004010195.1 Chiloscyllium plagiosum | reverse complement strand
ATGAATCTCCCGGGTCATTGCTCTGGAAACGAACCAAAAGTAGCGAGAAACGCATTTACTCAAACCAATATTTATGCAAAATGTGTGTCTCGAATATGACAAGAAACATGAAAAAGTCAAATGAGAGCTTCTTTGATGTAAAAATACAATCCAATAAGACAAATTAGAAGGTTCTACTGCAATTAATAAATGGCAAGTAACAATTGTATTTGACTAAAGACCCATTACTGGAGATAGTTTGGGAAACCAGGTCAGCGAGGATCAGTTGGAAAGAAGGGTCTGTTGTTTCCATGTTTCATGACTCCATGATTCCAAGATTTGGGGGCGATAGAGTGTTCATGCCATGACTGTGAATTCAGTTTTAACATCTCACAAGAGTTAACGCTAGCCTTCATACTATCTTTTTTTCTGGAGAACTAATCATGTAAATGCGTCAGAACTGGCAGAACCCTTCTGCTCGAGCCCAGAGTTACAGAGAGTCACGTGTAGCAGGGAAATTACACATAAACAAGTTCGAAATTCATGGATAATTCACACCAAAGTCCACGCTTCAGATCTTCCAAAAGATCCCAGCGTTGATCTCAGCTCAGAAGATCTATACAAATGTACCGTCACCTGAAAAACCTCTCAATCCCCCCCCCCCCCCAGTTCTCTATAAATCCCTTAAGAGAAATACTCTCCAAGATATTAATGATCACGATTGTAAAATTTGCTCTATTTCTGTTTTTTTCTTTAATTCCAATCTACATTAAAATGACACAACATAACCCTCCCGTCTGGCAGTTCTGGCGACCCTGCTACAGGAAGGACAGTACTTAACTAGAGAAGATTCAGAAAGGATTTAAGAACCAACATAGTATTATCTCAAGACTTGGCATTCGGGGGCCAGATTTTGGAATCCTTCAGCATTGCCTTGTACATCGCGGTGTTTAATTGTGTCATAAAATTCACTGACATTTCACAGTCCACCAGGAGCCAGCCTCAATCCATCAAGCTCATTTTCCTTCCCAAGGGCTTCACTGCGGAGCTTCCCAATGTCCCTGGGATCTGAGGTCTGGCATTGTGCGAGTGCAGCGATAAACTCTTGGCTGGCGACGTGTGGGAATGTGTAAACCACACAGTGCAGAGTCTAATCTCTCACCAATAGTTCCATTAGGAACCCAGACAGGAAGTTCATTCCTGAATACAATCTTCCTCTTCGAAATCCTGTGAAATCCATCTCACCAAGCTTCAGTAATACAGCACAGGGATCTTCAATCTCTCAGCCATGGTTTTCCACAATGTTGTAATTATAGTCAGATTATAGTTGGGTAATAGTTCGGAAGTTGTTGCAGTTTCCTGTCTTGTTCT
>NW_025149417.1:0-1350 GCF_004010195.1 Chiloscyllium plagiosum | reverse complement strand
CCCCAGTGAGGGACAGCACCTTCAGGAACTGTATCCCATGAGAGTCAGCACCTTCAGGAACTGTATCCTGGTGAGTGAGAGCACGTGCAGGAACTGTATCCCAGTGAGAGACAGCATGTTCAGGAACAGTATCCTGGTGAGAGTCAGCCCCTTCAGGAACTGTATCCTGGTGAGTGAGAGCACGTGCAGGAACTGTATCCCAGTGAGAGACAGCATGTTCAGGAACAGTATCCTGTTGAGAGACAGCCCCTTCAGGAACTGTGCCCCAGTGAGAGTCAGCCCCTTCAGGAACTGTGACCCAGTGAGAGACAGCACATTCAGGAACTGTATCCCAGTGAGAGACAGCACCTTCAGGAAATGTATCCCAGTGAGAGACAGCCCCTTCGGGAACTGTATCCTGGTGAGAGACAGCATCTTCAGGAACTGTATCCCAGTGAGAGACAGCCCCTTCGGGAACTGTATCCTGGTGAGAGACAGCACCTTCAGGAACTGTATCCCAGTGAGAGACAGCCCCTTCGGGAACTGTATCCCAGTGACAGTCAGCCCCTTCAGGAACTGTATCCCAGTGAGAGTCAGCCCCTTCAGGAACTGTATCCCAGTGAGAGACAGCCCCTTCAGGAACTGTATCCCAGTGACAGTCAGCCCCATCGGGAACTGTATCTCAGTGAGAGTCAGCCCCTTCAGGAACTGCATCCCAGTGAGAGTCAGCCCCTTCAGCAACTGTATCCCAGTGAGAGTCAGCCCCTTCGGGAACTGTATCCCAGTGAGAGTCAGCACCTCCATGAACTGTATGCCAGTGAGAGTCAGCACCTTCGGGAACTGTATCCCAGTGAGAGTCAGCACCTTCAGGAACAGTATCCCAGTGAGAGACAGCCCCTTCGGGAACTGTATCCCAGTGAGAGTCAGCCCCTTCGGGAACTGTATCCCAGTGAGAGACAGCCCCTTCGGGAACTGTATCCCAGTGAGAGACAGCCCCTTCAGGAACTGTGACCCAGTGAGAGACAGCCCCTTCAGGAACTGTATCCTGGTGAGCGACAGCACCTTCAGGAGCTGTATCCCAGTGAGAGACTGCCCCTTCGGGAACTGTATCCCAGTAAGAGTGAGCCCCTTCGGGAACTGTATCCCAGTGAGAGTCAGCCCCTTCAGGAACTGTATCCCCGTGAGAGACAGCCCCTTCGGGAACTTAATCACAGTGAGAGTCAGCCCATTGGGGAACTGTATCCCAGTGAGAGTCAGCACCTTCAGGAACTGTATCCCAGTGAGAGACAACACCTTCAGGAACTGTATCCCAGTGAGAGTCAGCACCTTCAGGAATTCTATCCCAGTGAGAGACAGCCCCTTCAGGAACTG
>NW_025149416.1:0-1350 GCF_004010195.1 Chiloscyllium plagiosum | reverse complement strand
CGGAGCGATGCTCCTTCATTAGGTGATTGTCATGAAGGAGCGTCACTCCGAAATCACCTAATAAAGGAGCGTCGCTCCGAAAGCTAGTGTGCTTCCAATTAAACCTGTTGGACTATAACCTGGTGTTGTGTGAATTTTAACCTAGAATTCTTTGAACAGTTCCTACCTCTGCAACTTCCTCCAACTCCATACAACCCCAGTGTAAATTTCAAGCCCACTGCAATGTTGACTACCATCCCGATCTCTTTCTATTCCTCCAGGCTGCATCACGTGCGGAATATCAGCAATCACTGCCTGCGGACACTACAATAATCTCTATTTCTGTCATCTGGCACAATACCAACAGTTCACCTTGTCTTTGTAAAATCCTCCAGCCCCTATCAGCCTCCTCATCTGTGTACCTTCCTCCAGCCTTTATAGCATATGTTATCACTGTAACCTTCTCCATATTCGATAACATTCCTGCCCCCCCCCACTGCAACACCACACAATTTACAGTCTTCCAGCTCCTCCCAATCTCTGTACACAATCCTTTCCTACTACCCTCCCTGTGACAACATTTAATCACGAACACCCTCACGCTTACAATAAACTTCTTCTATCTCTACAACCCAGTCCATCCCTCAGTAAACTCTTCCTCTCCCGACTCACCTCCCGGTGCTTGTAAACGCTGAGAGTCATTAGAAATATTTGTCTATTACCTCCTCTACAAGAGATGATGATATTTACTTCTACAACTAGCACTACCTATTATAATCCTCCCAGTCACAGTAACATTCTTCAGACACCACATAACTCCATTTTCGGTCAACTTCTTCAGCATTCACAAGTCAGCAAATCTCCATAATCTTCTCCAGGCTGAATGATAGTCTCTGTCTCTATAACCTCGATACTCCACAGGTCGCCCAATCTCTGTAACCTCTCGCAGTCACTCCAAGCCTCTCTATCTGTGTAAGCTCCCTAAGAGATTCCAATACTCCCTGTCTCAGTAGCCTGATCCAGTGACTCCATCTCTCCCTATCTCTGTAACATTCCCCAGTTAAGTAAGTCTCCGTCTGGGGTGAAAGCAAGAACAGGGCACTGTGTTAGATGGTCAGCCGTAATCATGCTGAAAGGCTGACCTGACTCGTGTGAGTGAATGGCTACAAATGCCCCCTTTCCTCTGTTTACTTGCAACACCCTCTGTCTTCGTCTCTCTCTTTGAGTCCCTACAATCCACTCGATCTGTGCAGCCTGAGTAAGCTGGGCAGTGAAAGCTTTTTTCCTCGAATGGTGATGGATAGCGCGAGGGGACATCGCTTTAAATTGTGGAGTGACAGATATTGGAAAGAGTTCAGAGATATTTCTTTA
>NW_025149415.1:0-1350 GCF_004010195.1 Chiloscyllium plagiosum | reverse complement strand
CTTCCAGTCAGAGCAAAACATGCTCTGAAAGTCCAGCCTTCACAACCACACTTCTGCGTTCACCGAAGACAATTAGAGTTTCACAGCACAGAAACAGACCCATGGCCCAATCTGTCCGAGTTGGCTATCTGGTCAGCAAGGACGAGTTGGACCGAAGGGTCTGTTTCTGTGCTGTACATCTCTATGACTCCAGTTGCATTTGCCATCACTTGGCCCTGACCCATCTGAACCCTTCATATTCAGATGCCCGTCCAGGAGCCTTTTAACTTGTCATTGTACCAGCACCCACCACTTTCTCTGGCAGCTCACGCCATCGCTCAAGCCTCTCCACGTTGAAAGCGTCTGATCTGGTGCACCAGATGACATCAGGATAATCTTAGATCATTCCAGATCGCATCGATACTCAGTCAGTGGCTCTCCCAATCAGGATGTTGTACGTGATCAAACAGGTCAGTGGGTAGGCGATCCCCCACCTCTTCGTTCAAGTATCTCTACGAGAACTCCCTTGCTGGAGGGTCCCTTGGAGACACTTCAACTGGACTTCATTGAGTTGGAGAAATGTGTTGAGTTATTATAAATATGTTTTGCTTATTGTTGATGTCTTTTCGAAGTGGATTGAGGCCTGACCTCCTCCTAATGCTACTGCTGAGACTGTGGTGAAGATTTTGTTTAAGGAAATAATTCCCCACTTCAGTGTACCTGCGTACATTAGCTCGGACAATGGACCACACTTTGTACGTAATATTAACGGAGAACTCTGTTCCCAGCTTTGTATTTGTCGGCAACCGCATGGTGCTTATCCTCAGGCGGCCGGCCTTGTTGAATGTTTAAACCAGACTCAAACCTAAACTTGCCAAATTAATGGCCAAGTCTGGCCTCTCCTGGTTATGCTAATCCCTGTGGCCTTATTCCAGATGTGATCCATGTCTGCAGGCAAGATGCTACTGTCTCCAGCTGAGAGTCTCTCTGGTCACCCCCTCCGTACTCCTTGGAATGATTCAGCTCCCTTCTCAGTCCACTTCCAGCACATGACCGAAGCAATGATTGGTTATGTTCTTGTTCTAACTCGTGTTATGCGTGCCTTTCACTCCCAGGAGCGTGCGGCCTACAGCAATGTTCCCTCCCTTTCAGCCTTGTCACAGGTGGAGCCTGGTTCGTTGGTGCTCATCAAGAACTGGACTGGCAAAGGTTTCCAACCTCGTTGGAATGGCCGCTTCCAGGTTTTACTTCCCACCCCTACGGCGGTCACAGTCGCTGGGCGCTCAGCTTGGGTCCAACTGCACCGTTGTAAATTGATTGACCGCATCAATCAGGGGGGGGGGGGCGAAGAGGAGGAGAGAATCCTGGAAT
>NW_025149414.1:0-1350 GCF_004010195.1 Chiloscyllium plagiosum | reverse complement strand
CATTGCTCACCTCTGTAACAACTCTGTGTCTCTGTGTCCCTTAGACCATCATTCTTCACCTCTGTAACAGCTCGTTGTCTCTGTGTCCCTCGGACCAACATTCTTCACCTCTGTAACAACGTTGTGTCCCCGTTGTCCCTCAGAACAACATTCTTCACCTCTGTAACAACTCTGTGTCTCTGTGTCCCTCAGACCAACATTCTTCACCTCTGCAACAGCTCTGTGTCTCTGTGTCCCTCAGACCAACATTCTTCACCTCTGTAACAACTCTGTGTCTCTGTGTCCCTCAGAACAACATGCTTCACCTCTGTAACAGCTCTGTGTCTCGGTGTCCCATAGACCAACATTCTTCACCTCTGTAACAGCTCTGTATCTCTGTGTCCCTCAGACCAACATTCTTCACCTCTGTCACAACTCTGCGTCTCTGTGTCCCTTTGACCAACATTCTTCACTTCCGTAACATCTCTGTGTCTCTGTGTCCCTTCGACCAACATTCTTCACCTCTGTAACAGCTCTGTGTCCCTGTGTCCCTTAGACCAACATACTTCACCTCTGTAACAACTCTGTGTCTCTGTGTCCCTTTGTCCAATATTCTTCTCCTCTGTTACAACTCTGTGTCTCAGTGTCCCTCAGACCAACATTCTTCACCTCTTTTACAACACTGTGTCTTTGTCTCCCTTCGTCCAACATTCTTCAACTCTGCAACAGCTCTGTGTCTCTGTGTCCCTCAGACCAACATTCTTCATCTCTGTAACAGCTTAGTGTCCCTATGTCCCTCAGACCAACATTCTTCACCTCTGTAACAGCTCTGTGTCTCTATGTCCCTTATACCAACTTTCTTCGCCTCTGTAACAACTCTGTGTATCTCTGTGTCCCTCAGACCAATATTCTTCACCTCTGTAACAACTCTGTGTCTCTGTGTCCCTCAGAACAACGTTCTTCACCTGTGTAACAACCGTGTGTCTCTGTGTACCTCAGACCAACATTCTTCACCTCTGTAACAGCTCTGTGTCTGTATGTCCCTTATACCAACTTTCTTCGCCTCTGTAACAACTCTGTGTATCTCTGTGTCCCTCAGACCAACACTCTTCACCTCTGTAACAGCTCTGTGTCTCTGTGTCCCTCAGAACAACATTCTTGAACTCTGTAACAACTCAATGTCTCTGAATCCCTTAGTCCAACATTCGTCACCTCTGTAACAACTCTGTGTCTCTGTGTCCCTCAGAGCAAAATTCTTCACCTCCGTAACAGCTCTGTGTCTCTGTGTCCCTCAGACCAACATTCTGCACCTCTGTAACAGCTCTGTGTCACTGAGAGCAACATTCTTCACCTCTGCAACATCACTGTGGC
>NW_025149413.1:0-1350 GCF_004010195.1 Chiloscyllium plagiosum | reverse complement strand
CTATTAAAAGTAAAAATTAACAACTTTATTTCTGAAAGTATAACAGAGAATAATAAACGAGCGACTATTTACAACTTCTTCCTCCAACCTGTCTATTACCTTCCCCCTCCACAATACTAGGCTGATAAGACGGCTAATTAAGATTTACAAAACAAGACTTCTAATCTCAAAACTAGGAAGATTTCGGTTCTTCTCCATATTCTTGTCTTCTTTTCTTCTTGGGGATTCTGCTTCACCATTTACTAATCAATGAAATTACCTTTAAGAAAGCTATTTTTCAGGCAGTCTTTGCATTTCTGGTAGCTTGGTAGTTCTCCTCCCAACTGTTCAATTTTCCACATCTTGTACCCCAAAATGTCATTGGCCTTTAAGATTGTCAATATACTAAATTCAAACTTAATTGGATGTGGGTATTTTGGGGTATAATTTAAAGTGTTTTGCTGACTTTGATTTTGTTTCGAGATGATGAGCTAATCGAGTTGTTCAATGAAAGGTTACATTATATCCATTTTTCACAATACTTGGTAATATCAGGCAGTTATTGCTGGCTTGTAACTCTCTTAAAGGTACAGGACACCCACATGTTCATCACAGAAGTCACACGGAAAACTGACTCGGGAAGCATGACACATTGACTTCTCTAAAGGACATGAGGCAAGCAGATGGGTTTTTATAACAAATGATAATGGTTGCTTTTAAATTCCACAAACTTCCTTCATGAGATGCCAACAGACCATTATTCTGTGGTTCTAGATTCTGAGCCAATGGCTTGACCACCATAAACTGTCTTCCCGTATGTGCAGAGAACAAGTTAAATATCTTCAAGAGCATTTATTTAGTGACAGATATGTGGTTAGAAGGAACTTGAAACTGTTGCATCTGGATTGTACAAAGGCACAAATCATGGTTTATTCAGAAGTTGCACTGAGACTGAGGACGAGACTGGAATATCACAATGGTGGTATTGGACAAGGTTGGTGAGTGGAGAGGACATGGAGATGTAAATCTGTGAAGGACAAAATGAATTATGGAGTTTGAGAAAAGTCTGGTTCCTTCTCGCATATCGGTGAGTAATTTATAAATAGTAGTTTGTTAATTATAATTTATAAGGAAAGGAACTTTTTGTTTGGAACTAAAGACATTGACTTGCACTTTCCAAAATTAATACATCATGAGTATAAATTCAGATCAACCCAGTTTAGTAGACAAATATAATGACTTACCAGGAACACCAACTATCGCGAGGATGGGATAGTAACCACCTTGAATAATCCAAAGGATATCCTGGATCCGTGCTGCTAATGAGATCCAAAGCCAAGAAAGCCAGTAAAGACCCGAGGATAAACTCCT
>NW_025149412.1:0-1350 GCF_004010195.1 Chiloscyllium plagiosum | reverse complement strand
TCCACAATGGTACCTAGCCTGCGGTCTTCCACAATGGTACCTAACCTGCGTTCTTCCACAGCGTTCCCTAGCCTGTGTTCTTTCGCAATGGTACATAACCTGCATTCTTCCACAATGGTACCTAGCCTGAGTTCTTCCACAATGGTACCTAACCTGAGTTCTTTCACAATGTTACCTAGCCTGAGTTATTCCACAATGGTACATAGCCTGCGTTCTTCCACAATGGTACCTAACCTGCGTTCTTCCACAATGGTACCACGCCTGTGTTCCTTCACAATCGTACCTAACCTGCGTTCTTTCACAATGGTACCTCGCCTTCGTTCTTCCACAATGGTACCTAGCCTGCGTTCTTCCACAATGGTACATAGCCTGGTTCTTCCACAATTGTACCTAACTTGCGTTCTTTCACAATGGTACCTAACCTGCTTTCTTCCACAATGTTACCTAGCCTGCGTTCTTCCACAATGGTACCTAACCTGCATTCTTCCACAATGGTACCTCGCATTCATTCTTCCACAATAGTACTTCGCCTTCATTCTTCCACAATGGTACCTAGCCTGCGTTCTTCCACAATGGTACCTAACCTGAATTCTTCTACAATGGTACCTAACCTGAATTCTTCTACAATGGTACCTAACCTGTGTTCTTCCACAATGGTACCTAACCTGCGTTCTTCCACATTGTTACCTAGCCTGCGTACTTACACAATGGTACCTAGCCTGCGGTCTTCCACAATGTTACCTACCCTGCGTTCTTCCAAATTGGTACCTAGACTGCGTTCTTCCACAATGGTACCTAGCCTGCGTTCTTTCACAATGGTACATAACCTGCATTCTTCCACAATGGTACCTAGCCTGCGCTCTTTCACAATGGTACCTAGCCTGCATTCTTCCACAATGGTACCTAACCTGCGTTCTTCCACAATGGTACCAAGCCTGCGTTCTTCCACAATGGTACCTAGCCTGTGTACTTCCACAATGGTACCTAGCCTGCGGTCTTCCACACTGTTACCTACCCTGCGTTCTTCCACAATGGTACCTAACCTGCGTTCTTCCACAGTGTTACCTAGCCTGTGTTCTTTCGCAATGGTACATAACCTGCATTCTTCCACAATGGTATCTAGCCTGAGTTCTTCCACAATGGTATCTAGCCTGCGTTCTTTCACAATGTTACCTAGCCTGAGTTATTCCACAATGGTACATAGCCTGCGTTCTTCCACAATGGTACCTAACCAGCGTTCTTCCACAATCGTACCAAGCCTGTGTTCCTTCACAATCGTACCTAACCTGCGTTCTTTCACAATGGTACCTCGCCTTCGTTATTCCACAATGGTACCTAACCTGCTTTCTT
>NW_025149411.1:0-1350 GCF_004010195.1 Chiloscyllium plagiosum | reverse complement strand
GGTCGGGAAGCGGTGAGGATGGCCAGAAAAGGGACACCTTCCATCGTCAGGGTCTGTAACACCTCCCCAATGATGTTGTCTGGGAAAAGAAAACAGAGAATTATACGTGGAATACATTAACAGAGCGAGGGCGGGCGGGCGAGGGCGGGCGGGCGAGCAGGGCGGCGCACACACACACAGTTCCTCGGTTTTGCCGGCATTCAGAGCTCGGTTGGTCTCGGTGCACGGTCATTCACTTCCCGTCCGCGGTCCGTTTCGTCGCCAAGCTAGATTCGACCGACTACGGTGGCGTCACTGGCGAACGCTGGTGCTCTGTGCCCCCCTCCCTCCGTTTGAGCGCCTCCGTCCCTTGAAATGGTGGGCGATATAACATCCGGGTCCTTTCCCCTCCCCCAGAGACCGGGACCGACGTTGCCCAGCACAGAACGTCCGAAAACTCAGTGAGCGCCCTCGCGAGCTGCGATCTGGGACGTCCTTCCGGAATGCTTGAAGCCCCCGCCAATATGGGGCACTCCCCCCACCTCCCTCCTGACCACCACCCGCCGGGAACCGCAGCAATTCACAGAGACGGGTTCGCCAAACCCTGACACCGCCCCCCTCCAACCCCCCCCCCCCAAGCTCAAGCCGCACGCTCTAACCACGAAGGGACAGCTGTTGGTGTCGTCACTGGGGGAGTGAGGGAGGGGTGGGGGGAAAACGTGCGCACTCACACCCACAGGAGGTCCTGTGGGGAAGTGAGGGAGGAAAGGGAGCCCGCGCAGGGCGAGGGGAGCCGGGACAGTGGATACGGAGGACGGGGAGATGAAACAGGAGCGCGCAGAACAGGCTCACGGGGCAGCGAGGAGAGGAACCAGGCAGCATACCCTGGGGAATATCTCATCGGCTTACCATTCCCAGTCAGAGCTTCTTTGGCAGGCATCATGATGGAGCTGGAAACAGGAGTGAACAGGGTTAGACTGACAACAGGATTCAGGTTTTCCGATACCGTACCGAGCGTCGAAACATCCCCCCCTCACCCGCACCAATCGCCACGAGGCCGACCCGGCATTACCTCGACGTGTATGGGAGGCGGATCACCAGCAACGCGGGCACACTGGCGTTCAGCCGCAGCTCCCGGACAGCCAGCTGGTGAATGTAGAGGGGATGCCTGCCCGTCTGCGCCTGCAGGGAGGACAGCAAGAAGCTAGTGGCGCGCCAGTCAACGGCCGGCAACACCAACGAGGAAGGAAAGGTTTCCAACGCTTTCTGAACCAACGAGAGACGAGACAAAATTGATCAGCACCTGGTGAAACCACACCGACAGAAACACCCCCCACGGGTACTGTACCCCAGTGTTATACAGGGACAGAC
>NW_025149410.1:0-1350 GCF_004010195.1 Chiloscyllium plagiosum | reverse complement strand
ATGTGAATGGGGAGTCTAATGCAGTGCGGATGTGAATGAGGAGTCTAATGCAGTGTGGATGTGAATGGGGAGTCCAATGCACTTTGGATGTGAATGAGGAGTATAATACAGCATGTATGTGAATGAGGAGTCTAATGCAGCGTGGATGTGAATGGGGAGTCTAATGCAGTGTGGACGTGAAAGAGTAGTTTAATAGAGCGTGGATGTGAATGAGGAGTCTAACACAGCGAGGATGTGAATGAGGAGTCTAATGCAGTGTGGATGTGAATGAGGAGTCTACTGTAGCGTTAATGTGAATGTGTCGTCTAATAGAGTTTGGATGTGAATGAGGAGTCTAACAGCGTGGATGTGAATGGGGAGTCTAATGCAGAGTGGATGTGAATGAGGAGTCAAATGTAACATGTATGTGAATGGGGAGTCTAATGTAGTGTGTATGTGAATGAGGAGTCTAATGCAGTGTGGATGTGAATGAGGAGTCTAATACAGCGCGGATGTGAATGAGGAGTCTAACGCAGTGTGGATGTGAATGGGGAGTCTAATACAGCATGGAAGTGAATGAGGAGTCTAATGCAGCGTGGATGTGAATGAGGAGTCTAATGCAGTGCTGATGTGAATGAGGAGTCTAATGCAGCGTGGATGTGAATGAGGAGTCTAATGCAGTGCGGTTGTGAATGAGGAGTCTAATGCAGCGTGGATGTGAATGAGGAGTCTAATGCAGTGCGGATGTGAATGAGGAGTCTAATGCAGCGTGGATGTGAATGGGGCGTCTAATGCAGCGTGGATGTGAATGAGGAGTCTAATGCAGTGCGGATGTGAATGAGGAGTCAAATGTAGCGTGGATGTGAATGGGGAGTCTAATACAGCGTGGATGTGAATGAGGAGTCCAATGCACTTTGGATGTGAATGAGGAGTATAATACAGCGTGGATGTGAATGAGGAGTCTAATGCAGCGTGGATGTGAATGGGGCGTCTAATGCAGTGCGGATGTGAATGAGGAGTTTAATGCAGCGTGTATGCGAATG
This sequence comes from Chiloscyllium plagiosum, assembly GCF_004010195.1. Classification (NCBI taxonomy): domain Eukaryota; kingdom Metazoa; phylum Chordata; class Chondrichthyes; order Orectolobiformes; family Hemiscylliidae; genus Chiloscyllium; species Chiloscyllium plagiosum. The sequence continues at coordinate 328 of NW_025149410.1, read as the reverse complement.
GGGAGTCTAATACAGTGTGGATGTGAATGATGGGTCTAATAAAACAAGGATGTGAATGAGGAGTCTAATGCAGTCAGGATGTGAATGAGGTGTCTAATGCAGCGTGTTTGAGTATGGGTATTCTATTGCACCGTGGATGTGAATGGGGAGTCTAATGCAGCGTGGATGTGAACGGGGAGTCTAATGCAGCGTGGATGTGAATGGGGAGACGAATGCAGCATGGATGTGAATGAGTAGTCTAATACAGCGTGGATGTGAATGAGGAGTCTAATGCAGCGAGGATGTGAATGAGGAATCTAACTGCGTGGATGTGAATGGAGAGTCTAAT
>NW_025149409.1:0-1350 GCF_004010195.1 Chiloscyllium plagiosum | reverse complement strand
CACAGGGACGGGTTGGTTGTTGCTCTCACTCAGCCGTTGTACTTTGCTACACTTTTCCCGGTTTTAATAGGGGTCAGGAAAATATTCCCCAATCGGAAATCTTCCTCGGTGAGGAAACGCAAACGTGTTTCTGTTTTGTTTTAATAGTTAAATTCAAGGGCTGCGGATATTGGGACTGAAACAAAAACCGAAATTTCAGCAGAAACTCAGATCTTGCAGTATGTGTGGGAGAAGCAGCGTTCTGATATAGTTCTGAAAAGTTGTCTTTGTTCCCTTTCCACAAATGCTTCCAGACCTGCTGAGTTCCTCCTGTAGTTTTTGTTTTAACTGAGTGTCTATTTCATTTAGAATCACCGTGTACTGACATTTAACACTTCGAAACCAGTGAATTGATTGAATTCAAACAAAGACCAGGAATGATTCACTCCTCCTCAGCTCGAGAAGAAGATAAATCCCGAATGTGAAGCTGGTAACGTTGTTCTGTCGTCGTGACTGAGTGATTATGGTAATAGACTTGTTCCCCGCCAACATTCATGTCTACCAACTATGGTTGAGAGCTAAGCTCAAACAGGACTATTAGGTTTTCCTTGGTGGACTATTTCCGCTCGTTGTCGTTTTCATACCCTAACGCGTCATAACACAGCAGGTATCCCCTTCCCTGGTCATCCATTGGTTCGGATTCAACATTTTAAGGACGGCAGCTCAGGTTTGTTTCCTGATCAAGGAATGAGAGGTTTGCTCTGCACATTTACCGTCGTAATTAGGTTTCTGTTATTTTTTTAAGACCAAAGAACACGGAACAAATAAAATTACAGCACAGGGACAAGCCCATTTGGCCCAACAAGACTGCACCAATCCAGATCCTCTATCGAAAGTTGTCACCAATTTCCTTCGGGTCTGTATCACTTTTCTCCCTGCCCATTCATGTATCTCTGTAGATGCACTGTAAGTCATGATGTCGTGTTAGCCACTATGACCTCCGCTAGCAACGCCATACAGACACTCAAAACCCTCTAAATAAACAACTTTCCATGCGTTTCTCAACTAAACATTTCTCCTCTCACCTTGAACTCGTGACCCCGTGTAATTAAGTACCCCAATCTGGGATGAAGCTTTCTGCCATCCTCCCTGTGCGTGCCTCTCGTGACTTTTCAACCTCAATCGGGTCCCCTTTCAGCCTTTATCTTCTTATTTAAAATAATCTTTATTTACTCAATCTCTCTTCATAATTTGCCCCTTCTGTACCAGGCAACATCCTGGTGAACCTCCGCTGTACCCTCTCCAAAGCATGCACATCGTTTCATTAATGTAGCGACCAGATCTGTATGCAGTATTCTAAATGTGGCCGAA
>NW_025149408.1:0-1350 GCF_004010195.1 Chiloscyllium plagiosum | reverse complement strand
TGCACTGTATGATTTGATGGGTGATAGGGCCTGTCCTGCACTGTATGATTTGATGGGTGATTGGGCCTGTCCTGTACTGTATGATTTGATGGGTGATAGGGCTTGTCCTGCACTGTATCACTTGATGGGTGATAGGGCTTGTCCTGCACTGTATGATTTGATGGGCGATCGGGCTTGTTCTGCACTGTATGATTTGATGGGTGATAGGGCTTGTTCTGCACTGTATGATTTGATGGGTGATAGCGCTTGTTATGAACTGCATGATTTGATTGGCCAAAGGGCTTGTCCTGCACTGTATAACTTGATGAGTGATAGGGTTTGTCCTACACTGTATGTTTTGATGGGTGATATGGCTTGTTCTGCACTGTATGATTTGATGGGCGATTGGGCTTGTTATGCACTGTCGGATTTGGTGGGCGATAGCGCTTGTATGATTTGATGGGCAATAGGGCTTGTCCTGCACTGTGTGATTTGATGGGCGATATGGCCTGTCCTGCAGTCTTTGATTTGATGTGTAATAGGGCTTGTCTTGCACTGTATGATTTGTTGCGTGATAGGGCTTGTTACGAACTGCATGATTTGATGGTCCAAAGGGCTGGTCCTGCACTGTCTGATTTGGTTGGCGATAGGGCTTTTTCTGCACAGTATGATTTGATTGGGCATTGGGCCTGTCCTGCACTGTATGATTTGATGGGTAATGGGACTTGTTCTGCACTGTATGATTTGATGAGCGATAGGACGAGCTTGTTACGAACTGCATGATTTGATGGTCCAAAGGGCTTGTCCTGCACTGTATATTTTCATGGGTGATAGGGCATGTCCTGCAGTGTATAACTTGATGAGTGATAGGGCTTGTCCTGCGCTATATGTTTTGATGGGTTATAGGGCTTGTCCTGCACTGTATGATTTGATGAGCGATAGGACTAGTCCTGCACTGTATGATTTGATGGGTGATAGGGCTTGTTCTGCACTGTATGATTTGATGGGTGATAGAGCTTGTCCTGCACTGTATGATTTGATGGGTTATAGGACTTGTTCTGCACTGTATGATTTGATGAGCGATAGGACGAGTCCTGCACTATATGATTTGATGGGCGATAGGGCTTGTTCTGCACAGTATGATTTGATGGGCGATAGGGCATGTTCTGCACTGTATGATTTGATGGGTGATAGGACTCGTCCTGCACTGTATGATTTGATGGTTGATAGGACTTGTCCTGCACTGTATGATTTGATGGGTGATAGAGCTTGTCCTGCGCTGTATGATTTGATGGGTGATAGGGCTTGCTCTGCACTGTATGATTTGATGGGTGATAAGACTTGTTCTGCACTGTATGATTTGATGGGTGA
>NW_025149407.1:0-1350 GCF_004010195.1 Chiloscyllium plagiosum | reverse complement strand
TCACTGTTGTTCCTGCCTGTTACCCTGGACGCTATTTTTCCTGCCCGTAGCCCTGGTCACTGTTGTTCCTGCTCGTGGCCCTGGTCACTGTTGTTCCTGCCTGTTACCGTGTTCAGTGTTGTTCCTGCCTGTTCCCCTGGTCACTGTTGTTCCTGCCTGTTACCCTGGTCACTGTTGTTCCTGCCTGTTACCATGGACACTGTTGTTCCTGCCTGTTACTTCGTCACTGTTGTTCCTGCCTGTTACCGTGTTCAGTGTTGTTCCTGCCTGTTCCCCTGGTCACTGTTGTTCCAGCCTGTTGCCCTGGACGCTGTTGCTCCTGCCCATGGTCCTGGTCACTGTTGTTCGTGCCTGTTACCCTGGTCACTGTTGTTCTTGCCTGTTGCCCTGGTCACTGTTGTTCCTGCCCGTGGCCATGGTCACTGTTGTTCCTGCCTGTTACCCAGGTCACTGTTGTTCCTGCCTGTTACCCTGGTCAGTGTTGTTCCTGCCTGTTGCCCTGGGCACTGTTGTTCCTGTCTGTTACCCTGGACGCTGTTGTTCCTGCCCGTGGCCCTGGTCACTGTTGTTACAGCATGTTACCCTGGTCACTGTTGTTCCTGCCTGTTGCCCTGGTCCTGTTGTTCCTGTCTGTTGCCCTGGGCACTGTTGTTCCTGCCTGTTACCCTGGACCCTGTTGTTCCTGCCCGTGGCCCTGGACACTGTTGTTACAGCATGTTACCCTGGTCACTGTTGTTCCTGCCTGTTACCATGGACACTGTTGTTCCTGCCTGTTGTCCGGGTCACTGTTGTTCCTGCCTGTTGCCTGGTCACTGTTGTTCCTGTCTGTTGCCCTGGGCACTGTTGTTCCTACATGTTACCCTGGTCACTGTTGTTCTTGCCTGTTGCCCTGTGCACCGTTGTTCCTGCCTGTTGCCCTGGTCACTGTTGTTCCTGCCTCTTACCATGGCCACTGTTGTTCCTGCCTGTTGCCCTGTGCACTGTTGTTCCTGCCTGTGTCCCTGGACACTGTTGTTCCTGCCTGATGCTCCAGGCACTGTTAGTCCTGCCTATTGCCCTGGTCACTGTTGCTCCTGCCTGTTGCCCTGGTCACTGTTGTATCTGCCTGTTGCCCTGGTCAGTGTTGTTCCTGCCTGTTGCCCTAGTCGATGTTGTTCTTGCCTGTTACCCTGGTCACTGTTGTTCCTGCCCGTGACACTGGGCACTGTTGTTCTTGCCTGTTGTCCTGGGAACTGTTGTTCTTGCCTGTTACCCTGGACGTGTTGTTCCTGCCCGTGATCCTGTTCACTGTTGTTCCTGCCAGTTACCCTGAACGTATTGTTCCTGCCAGTTACCCTGGACGTATTGTTC
>NW_025149406.1:0-1350 GCF_004010195.1 Chiloscyllium plagiosum | reverse complement strand
TGGTTCAGTAAACGTTTAGTCATACAGACTCATTTAGGAGGACCATGAGGGAGAACTCCACTCCTCTTCAAAGTAGCACTAAAAATCTTTTTTAAAAAACTCTTGCCTAATCCGATAAGAAAAAAGGCCACATAAACAAAAACAATTTAAGCCACGTTAAGTTGCATAAGATCTTAGAATACTTTGGTCAATTTTGGGAATCTCAACATCGTGCAAATTCTCAAGATGTTATCAGGAAAAGAGGTACAAACATGATCACAGATTGAGAAGTTCAACCTTTAAGGCTTTCTTTATCTGAAAGTTATGGAATGACCCATGATTCTAAATTCTAGATTCCAGATCAAGATTCTAGAGAGTTTTAAGAAGGTGAATAATAATCAAATCTTGTATTATCAACCAATGGAAACAGCAATAGAAAGACAGAAACGATAGAGAAGAATTTGAAACAAAATACTGAGTGGCCGAAAGGGACACCATATATTATGTAAATAGAAACAGAATCTGCAGATTCTCAGACTGGGCAAAGTTATGACAATGGGGTTTAATGGATAACAGTATGATGATGATGAGGATAATAAATTAATAATGGGAGATTATAAACAGTGGAGGAGAAAGGGACTTTGGATTTTTAGAGAAGGGGCAAAATGGTAAATTGAACTCAATACAGTCATCAGGATCGAGATAATGTTTTTAACATGCTCTGTTATACATATCATCAATCAGAGCTGCTGTGGAGCACTACTAACCCATACCTTTCTTGCTTAACTAAGAAAAAATAATTTTGTTTTCAAATGCAAAATCTGGGTCTCACCTCACAATAAGCTCTTCTGCTGACACTCTCGTCATCCTTCCATTTATAATTCCCAAAGTCTGGGGGTATTTGCAAATCCCCCAGATCATGGCCAAGTTCCTGCCATTTGCACAGCTCCTCAGCCACTCCATGAACCAGTGTCTAAATCTCGACAGCATCTTCAGCAAAAGCAAAGTTAATTTCCCCTTGGATTTTTTTGGTCTGACGTAGTTTCTGTTGAAGATCCACCCAATGGATGTTAACAGCTCTCCTTACAATCAAATTCAACTTGGACACTAACATTAGCGGATAAGAGATATATGCAAACCTGCATAACTCTTGGCGACACTTCTCACAACCTGTTCAACAACTTTAATCAAACCTGCTGTACCACTGACAAAGCCTCACGCAATGGACACGCTGACCACTTGGGGGCCACAGTGTCACCAAACACATCAATTCCTCAGACCTGCAGGACCACCGTACATACCGGCCGATCACACAGCAGAACTATGTGGGCAGTCAGTAACGGTGAGTATGGTTAGAACCATATTGAGGAA
>NW_025149405.1:0-1350 GCF_004010195.1 Chiloscyllium plagiosum | reverse complement strand
ACTCACAATCACTCCATCACCATCACCCTGAAACCTTCGCACTCACTCCATCACCATCACCCTGACACCCTCACACTGACTCCATCACTGTCACCCTGACCCCCAAGCACTCACTCCATCACCGTCACCCTGACAACTCGAACACGCACTGCATCACCACCTTCCTGACCCCCTCAAAATCTTTCCATCACTGTCACCCTGACCTCTTCACACTCACTCCATCAATGTCACCCTGACTCCCACATACTCACTCCATCACTGTCACACTGACCCCCAAACAGTCACGCCATCACCGTCACACTGACCCTCTCACACTCACTCCATCACCATCACCCTGACCATAAGACCATAAGACAGAGGAGTGGAAGTAAGGCCATTCGGCCCATCACGTCCACTCCGCCATTCAATCATGGCTGATGGGCATTTCAACTCCACTTATCCGCATTCTCCCCGTAGCCCTTAATTCCTTGAGACATCAAGAATTTATCAATCTCTGCCTTGAAGACATTTAGCGTCCCGGCCTCCACTGCACTCCCGGGCAATGAATTCCATAGGCCCACCACTCTCAGGCTGAAGAAATGTTTCCACATTTCTCTTCTGAATTGAACCTCTCTAATTCTATGGCTGTGTCCACGGGTCCTAGTCTCCTCGCCTAACGGAAACAATTTCCTAGCGTCCACCCTTTCCAAGCCATGTATTATCTTGTAAGTTTCTGTTAGATCTCCCCTAAACCTTCTAAACTCCAATGAATACAATCCCAGGATCGTCAGTCGTTCCTCGTATGTTAGACCTACCATTACAGGGATCATCCATGTGAATCTCCGCTGGACACGCTCCAGTGCCAGTATGTCCTACCTGAGGTGTGGGGTCCAAAACTGGACACAGTACTCCAAATGGGGCCTAACCAGAGCTCTATGAAGTCTCAGTAGCACATCGCTGCTTTTATATTTCAACCCTCATGAGATAAATGACAACATTGCATTTGCTTTCTTAATCACGGACTCAACCTGCATGGTTACCTTTAGAGAATCCTCGACTAGCAATCCCACATCCCTTTATACTTAGTCCACCTAACTTCGTATCATCAGCAAACTTCGCTAGAATGCCCCCAGTCCCTTTATCCAGATCAGTAATATGTAACGTGAACAGCTGCGGCCCCAACACTGAACCCTGCAGGACACCGCTTGTCACCGGCTACCATTCCGAAAAAAAACCTTTTATCCCAATTCTCTGCCTTCTGTCAGACAGCCAATCCTCAATCCATACCAGTAGCTCACCTCGAACACCATGGGCCCTCACCTTGCTCAGCAGCCTCCAGTATGGCACCTTATCAAAGGCCTTTTGGAAGTC
>NW_025149404.1:0-1350 GCF_004010195.1 Chiloscyllium plagiosum | reverse complement strand
AAGGTCACGGGTTTACACGGAGTAAAGGTCATATTTTTACACGGAGTAAAGATCATGGCTTTACACTGAGTAAAGTTCATGGCTTTACACGGAGTTAAGATTGTGGCTTTACACGGAGTAAAGGTCATGGTTTTACACGGAGTAAATATCATGGCTTTACACGGAGTAAAGGTCATGGTCTTACACGGAGTAAAGGTCATGGTTTTCACGGAGTAAAGATCATGGCTTTACACGGAGTAAAGGTTACGGCTTTACATGGAATAAAGATCATGGTTTTACACAGAGTAAAGGCCATGGGTTTTCACGGAGTAAAGATCATGGCTTTACACGGAATAACGATGATGGCTTTACACGGAGTAAAGGTCATGGTTTTACACGGAGTAAAGATCATGGCTTTACACGGAGTAGAGGTCATGGCTTTACACGGAGTAAAGATCATGGCTTTACACGGAGTAAAGGTCATGGCTTTACACCTAGTAAAGGTCATGGTTTTGCACGGAGTATAGATCATGGCTTTACACAGAATAAAGGTCACGGGTTTACACGGAGTAAAGGTCATAGTTTTACACGGAGCAAATATCATGGCTTTACACTGAGTAAAGGTCATGGTTTTATGCGTAGTAAACGTCATGGGTTTACACAGAGCAAAGATCATGGCTTTACACGGAGTAAAGATTGTGGGTTTTGCACGGAGTAAAGGTCATGGTTTTACACGGAGTAAAGGTCATGGCTTTACACGGAGTAAAGGTCATAGTTTTACACGGAGTAAAGGTCATGGCTTTACACGGAGTAAAGGTCATGGTTTTCACGGAGTATAGATCATGGCTTTACACAGAGTAAAGGTCACGGCTTTACATGGAATAAAGATCATGGTTTGACACGGAGTAAAGGTCATGGGTTTACACGGAGTAAAGATCATGGCTTTACACGGTGTAAACGTCATGTGTTTACACGGAGTAAAGGTCATGGCTTTACACGGAGTAACGTATATGGATTTATACGGAGTAAAGATCATGGGTTTACACGGAGTAAAGATCATGGCTTTACACGGAGTAAAGGCCATGCGTTTACATGGAGCTAAGGTCATGGGTTTACACGGAGTAAAGATCATGCCTTTACATGGAATAACGATGATGGCTTTACACGGAGTAAACGTCATGGCTTTACACGGAATAATGATGATGGCTATACACGGAGTAAAGATCATGGCTTTATACGGAGTAAAGGTCATGGGTTTACATGGAGTAAAGATCATGGGTTTACACGGAGTAACGATCATGGCTTTATACGGAATAAACATCATGGTTTTACACGGAATAAAGATCATGGTTTTACACGGAGTAAAGGTCA
>NW_025149403.1:0-1350 GCF_004010195.1 Chiloscyllium plagiosum | reverse complement strand
TCAGGGTGACAGTGTTGGCATGAGTGTGAGGGGGTCATGGTGACGTTGATGGAGCGAATGTGAGGTGTTCAGGGTGACGGTAAAGGAGTGAATATGAGGGGATAATTGTGACGGTGATGGAATGAGCGTGAGGGAATCAGGGTGACAGTGATGGAGTGAGTGTGAGGGGGTCAGGGTGACAGTGATGGCATGAATGTGAGGGGATCATGGTGACGTTGATGGAGCGAGTGTGAGGTGTTCAGGGTGACGGTAAAGGAGTGAGTATGAGGGGATCATGGTGACAGTGAAGGAATGCGTTTGAGGGGGTCAAGGTGTCGGTGCTGGAGCGAGTGTGAGAGGGTCAGTATGATGATGATTGATTGATTGATTGTGAGGAGGTCAGGGTGACGGTGATGGAGTGAGTGTGATGGGGTCAGGGTGACCCGTGATGAGGGGAGGGGATCTTGAGGAAGGGGATCTCTGGCTATTGAGCGAGTTCACGAGGTCAATTCCTGGGATGGCGGGATTACCTTACACTGAAAGACTGGAGCGACAGGGCTTGTACACCCTTGAGTTTAGAAGACTGAGAGGGGATATGATTGAGAAATATAAGATTATTAAATGATTGGACACTCTGGAAGCAGGAAACATGTTTCCGCTGATGGGTAAGTGCCGAACCAGAGGACACAGCTTAAAAATACGGGGTAGACCATTTAGGACAGAGATGAGGAGAAACCTCTTCACCCAGAGAGTAGCGGCTGTGTGGAATGCTCTGGTCCAGAGGACAGTGGAGGCCCAGTCTCTGGATTCATTTAAGAAAGAGTTAGATAGAGCTCTCAAGGATTGTGGAATCAAGAGTGATGGAGATAAAGCAGGAAAAGTATACTGATTAAGGATGATGAGCCATGATCATATTGAATGGTGGTGCAGGCTCGAAGGGCAGAATGGCCAATTCTTGCACCTGCTGTCTATTGTCTATTGTCTATTATCAGAGTGACGGTGATGGAGTGAGTGTGAGGGGATCAGGGTGACGGTGATGGAGTGAATGTGAGGGGGTTAAGGAGACAGCGAAGGAGTGAGTGTGAGGGGGTCAGAAAGACGGTGATGGAGTGAGTGTGTGGGGTTTAGGGAAACACCCTGACGCCCGCACTCACTCCATCACCGTCACCCTGACCCCCTCACAATCAATCAATCACCATCATACTGACCCTCTCACACTCACTGCAGCACCGACACCTTGACCCCTCACACTCATTCCTTCACTGTCACCCTGATGCACTCATACTCACTCCTCCACCGTCTACTTGACCGCCTAACACTCGCTCCATCACCGTTACCATGACACCCTCACATCACTCCATGACCGTCACC
>NW_025149402.1:0-1350 GCF_004010195.1 Chiloscyllium plagiosum | reverse complement strand
AAGGGGCTGAATGGCCTCCTGCTGTTCCCCTGTATTACAGGCTGGAGAAGGGGCTGAATGGCCTCCTGCTGTTCCCCTGTGTAACAGGCTGGAGAAGGGGCTGAATGGCCCACTGCTGTTCCCCTGTGTAACAGGCTGGAGAAGGGGCTGAATGGCCTCCTGCTGTTCCCCTGTGTAACAGGCTGGAGAAGGGGCTGAATGGCCTCCTGCTGTTCCCCTCTTTAAAAGGCTGGAGAAGGGGCTGAATGGCCTCCTACTGTTCCCTTGTGTAACAGGCTGGAGAAGGGGCTGAATGGCCTCCTGCTGTTCCCCTGTGTAACAGGCTGGAGAAGAGGCTGAATGGCCTCCTTATGTTCCTTCTGTGTAACCGGCAGGAACTGGGGCTGAATGGCCTCCTGCTGTTCCCCTGTGTAACAGGCTGGTGAAGGGGCTGAATGGCCTCCTGCTGTCCCCCTGTGTAACAGGCTGGTGCAGGGGCTGAATGGCCTCCTACTGTTCCCCCGTGAAACAGGCTGGAAATGGGGCTGAATGGCCTCCTGCTGTTCCCCTGTGTCACAGGCTGGAGAAGGGGCTGAATGGCCTCCTGCTGTTCCCCTGTGTAACAGGCAGGAGAAGGGGCTGAATGGCCTCCTGCTCTTCAACTGAGTAACAGGCTGGAGAAGGGGCTGAATGGCCTCCTGCTCTTCAACTGAGTAACAGGCTGGAGAAGGGGCTGAAAGGCCTCCTGCTGTTGCCCTGTGTAACAGGCCGGGGAAGGGGCCGAATGGCCTCCTGCTGTTCCACTGTGTAACAGGCCGGGGAAGGGGCTGAATGGCCTCCTGCTGTTCTCTGTGTAACAGTCTGGAGAAGGGGCCGAATGGCCTCCTGCTGTTCCCCTGTTTAACAGGCTGGAGAAGGGGCTGAATGGCCTCCTGATGTTCCGCTGTGTAACATCTGGAGAAGGGGCTGAATGGCCTCCTGCTGTTCCCCTGTGTAACAGGCTGGAGAAGGGGCTGAATGGCCTCCTGCTGTCCCCCTGTGTAACATGTTGGAGAAGGGGCTGAATGGCCTCCTGCTGTTCCTCCTGTGTAACAGGCTGGAGAAGGGGCTGAATGGGCTCCTGCTATTCCTCCTGCGTAACAGTCTGGAGAATGGGCTGAATGGCCTCCTGCTATTCCTCCTGCGTAACAGTCTGGAGAAGGGGCTGAATGGCCTCCTGCTGTTCCCCTGTGTAACAGGCTGGAGAAGGGGCAGAAAGGCCTCCTGCTGTTCCTCTGTGTAAGAGGATGGAGAAGGGGCTGAATGGCCTCCTGCTGTTCCCCTGTGTAACAGGCTGGAGGAGAGGCTGAATGGCCTCCTGCTGTTCCCCTG
>NW_025149401.1:0-1350 GCF_004010195.1 Chiloscyllium plagiosum | reverse complement strand
GTTGCTTATAAGTTCCTGGAGAATATTTGAAAATACTGCAGAATTAAAGATTACGATGTCTAAGTAATGAGATTGATCGTTTCTTTTTGTTCCGAAGGGGCAAGTCCAAACAATTGAAACACATTAAACATTATTCTGTCGTGCTATAAATTGGAAATGAAGTTGATATCTTCTTCAATAAGCTAACAAATGCTACCACCTGTTACTTGCCAGTCAGCTGGTTACCTACTTTGTAACTAAATGTTGTGATTTATATAAATATTACTCTGTCCTTTGATCAAAGTGAATTTGTAATTGTTGTTCAGTTTATGAATTGTCAGAAAATTGTTTTTATTTTTCCATTCACCTGCTCATTTTGACCGTAAGATTGAAATGCTTTGAAAATATTGGAGTTTTGTTCATTTAAAAATAAGGTTTGCACATCTCTCACATAAGTCATTTCTTGTATTATGATTCAAGAATGTTTTCTGGTGGAATTCGAATAAATTCCAAACATTTGTTCACTTCAAATAAGGTCTTTAACACCCAGTTATCAATCTGTTGTTAATGTTTCAGCTGTTTACATTGACATTCAGAGAGATCAACTGACAATTATAAACTATTTGCAGGATTATTGAATTGAAAGAAAGATACAGACGTGCAAACATTTTTTGGAAGGAATTGCTTTTTCATTCAAATGTGTAGGCTGTTCAAGAATTCTACATCGCCTTCCATTGTTTTTTTTTGTCGAGAATACAAATTTATAGTTCATGTGAATTTTAATGTGCTCTGTTTATTTGTGATTAGTATCAGATTTAAGAAGAAAAGGAGAAGCAATTCATTTAGTGAATAGGAGAAACTTTCTATTCACTAAAGTTTCTGAAAACTTTAGTGAATAGTAAGCAAAGTAAATTAAATTGACAGAAACCACTTTTAGTATAATCACTGAATATTCAGTTAAATATTTCTAATGTCAAAAGTGTGGCACTGGTAAAGCACAGCAGGTCAGGCAGCATTCGAGGAGAAGCAGAATCAACGTTTTGGGCATAAGCCCTTCATCAGGATTTTTTCTGATGACGGCCTAATGTTCGAAAGGTCGGTCCTCCTGCTCTTCGGATGTGTCTGCCCTTTTCCAATGCCACACTCTTGGTTCTGATCTTCAGATTCAGCTTTCCTCATTTTCTCCAAATATGTTTAATGAACATGAACTGAAAAGGTTGGAATCAGCAGTTGAACAAGACCAAATTAACACTTTTTTTGCAATGTTTATAGAGAAAACCTGTTTGAGAACATGCAACAAATCAGATTGAACAACATCTCTTGCCATTAGAACCCTTAGCCCTTCATAATAAAGAATAACCATGCTTTGAA
>NW_025149400.1:0-1350 GCF_004010195.1 Chiloscyllium plagiosum | reverse complement strand
TCATCAAATGCAACTTTCCAAAACTGAACAGTCGGGTCCAGATACAACGAGTTTCTGCTGATTAGTTCCCTGTTCAGTGTGCAGAGGGGACAGCCCTCAGTAATGGAGAAAGTGAGGACTGCAGATCCTGGTGTTCAGAGTCGAAAATTGTGGCGTTGGAAATGCACTGCCAGTCAGGCAGCATCTGAGGAGCAGCAGAGTCAAAGCTTCCCATGTTTTCCACTCCATTATACACAGGATATTGGGAATCATACTTGCTCAGGATGGCAACACTGTACAGAGCCCTAAAATGGAAAGCCGTCAATCAGTTGGTTGGACAGGGAGTAACCAAGTTGAGGTGAAATACAGACTGATTGAAATACAAACATAAGGATCAATAAATCAATCAGCCAACGGGAAACACCCTAGGTTCCGACAGGAATACAGGGAAGAGATTTTTGTGCCTTTGGCGATAGTCTTTGCTTCTTCACTCTCCATTGGACTAGCATCGGTTTATTGGAGGGTGGCAAATCTTACTCCCTTTTCAGGCAAGGAAACAGGGATTGTCGTGAGAATGACAGACCAGTCAGTCTTACATCAGTATTGGGCAAAGTATTGGAGAGGATTCTGAAAAATCATAGTTTGATTAGAAATAGTCAGCATGGCTTTGTGAGGGGCAGATCATACCTCACAATTCTTTTTGGATGCTTTGTGGATGGGATTAAGCACACTGAAGAAGGTAGAGCAGTGAATGCGGAGTGCATGGATTTCAACAACGTGTTTGATAAGCTTCCCCGTGGTAGTTTCATTCAGAAAGTAAGGAGGCATGGTATACAGGGAGACCTATCTGTCTGGATACAGAATTGCTAGCCCATAGAATACAGAGGGTGCTGGTGAATGGGAAGTATTCAGTGTGAAACTAGGTGAGCAATGGTGTTCCGTAAGGATCAGATCTGGGACCTCTGCTGTTTGTGATTTTGATAAATGACTTGGGTGACGAAGTGGAAGGGTAGGTTCGTAGGTTTGATGATGTAACATAGGTTGGTGGAATTGTGGATAGTGTGGAGGGCTCTTGTAGTTTGCAACAGGACATTGACAGGATGCAGGACTCGGCTGCGAAGTGGCAGATGGTGTTCAATATGGAAAGGTGGGATATGATTCATTTTGGAAGGTCGAATTTGGATGCAGAATACAGGGTTAAAAGCAGGACTATAACATTGTGGAGGAACAGGGGGATTATTTGGTCCATGGCATAGCTCCCACAAAGTTGCTACCCAGGTTTTTAAGGTTGTGAAGGAGGTGTTTGATGTGTTCATTAGCCAAGGTATTGAATTTAAAAGCTGCGAGGTTATGCTGCAACTCTATGGAGCC
>NW_025149399.1:0-1350 GCF_004010195.1 Chiloscyllium plagiosum | reverse complement strand
TGGGATTGAGGTTCACAAGGAAGAGGTATTAGAACTCCTGCAGAGTGTGAATGTAGATAACTCCCCTGGGCCGGATGGGATTTATCCTAGGATCCTCTGGGGAGCCAGAGAGGAGATTGCCGAGCCTTTGACATTGATCATTAAATCGTCATTGTACACAGGAAGAGTGCCAGAAACTGGAGAATAGCAAATGTGGTTCATCTGTTCAAGAAGGGGAGTAGAGACAACCCTGGTAATTACATACCAGTGAGCCTTACTTCAGTTGTTCGTAAAAGGTTATAAGAGACAGGAGTTATAATCATCTGGAAAAGAATAATTTGATTAGGGATAGTCAGCACAGTTTTGTGAAGGAAAGGTCGTGCCTCACAACTTTTATTGAGTTCTTTGAGAAGGTGACCAAACAGGTAGATGAGAGTAAACCGGTTCATTTCGTGTATCTGGTTTTCAGCAAAGCGTTCGATAAGATTCCCCAGAGTAGGCTGTTGCACAAAATGCGGAGGAATGGGATTATGGGAGATATAGCAGTTTGCCAAAAGAAGACAGAAGGCGGTGGTTGATGGGAAATGTTCATCCTGGACACCAGTTCCCAGTGGTGTACCGCAAGGGTCGGTGTTGGGTCATCTGCTGCTCTTCATTTTAATAAACGACCTGGATGGGGGCGTAGAAGGGTGGGTTAGTAAATTTGTAGACGACACTAAGGTCGCTGGAGTTGTGGATAGTGACTACGGATGTTGTAGTTTACAGCGAGACATAGATAAGCTACAGAGCTGGGCTGAGAGGTGGCAAATAGAGTTTAATGCGGAAAAGTGTGAGGTGATTCTTGTTGGTCGGAGTAACCGGAGTGCAAAGTATTGTGCTAATGGTAAGTATCTTGGAAGTGGAGATGTTCAGGAACAGAGATCCTTGAAATTTGCTACCCAGGTTGACAGGGTTGTTAAAAAGGCATACAGTGTTTTAGCTTTCATTAATAGAGGGATCGAGTTTCGGAATCATGAGGTTATGCGACAGCTGTACAAAACTCTGGTGCATCTGCACTTGGAGTATCGTGTCCAGTTCTGTTCACCACATTATAAGAAGGATGTGGAAACTTTGGAAAGTATGCCGATTTCCTCGGATGTTGCCTGGTATGAAGGGAAGGTCTTACGAGGAAAGGCTGAGGGAATTGACGCTGTTTACGTGGACGAGAAGTAGGTTGAGAGGTGACTTAATAGAGACATATAAGATAATCATGGGGTTAGATAGGGTGGTAATTATTTCTGATGAAAAAGCGTGAAGTAGTTTTCTCCAGGGCTAATCTGTTTGAGTTTGGAATTCCATTTCTGTGTTTCTCTTTCGAGGAACATGTGGATA
>NW_025149398.1:0-1350 GCF_004010195.1 Chiloscyllium plagiosum | reverse complement strand
TGGTCTATACTGTGTGTGAATAATTCTTTGCGTAGGATGGTCAATATGCGTGTGAATAATCCTGTTGCCTGAGGATGTTCAATAATGTGTGCCACTAATCCGGTGATTTGAGATGGTCAATACAGTGTGTGAATAATTCTTTGGACAGTGAATGGTCAGTTCCATGTGTGATTAATCCAGTGGCCTGAGGTTGTTCAATACTGTGTGTGTGAATAATGCTGTGGGCTGTGAATGGTCAACGCTGTGTGTGAACAATCCTGTGGACTGAGGATGGTCAATACTGTGAGTGAATAATCTTGTGGCTGGAGGCTGGTCAATAATGTGTGAAAATAATCCTCTGGTTTGAGGATGATCAACTCTGTGTGATTAATCCTGTTGCCTGAGGTTGTTCAATCCTGTGTGAGAATAATCTTGTTACCCGTGAATGGTCAATCCTGTGAGTGAATAATCCTGTGGTCTACGGATGGTCAATACTGTGTGAGAGTAATCCTGTGGACTGAGGATGGTCAACATGATGTGTAATTATTCCTTTGTACTGTGAATGGTCAACATGATGTGTGAATAATTCTGAGACCTGAGGATGTAGAATACTGTGTGCGAATAATCCTGCAGCCTGAGGATGGAGGATACTTGTGTGAATAATCCTGTGGACTGTGGATTGTCAATACTGTGTGTAAATAATCCTGGGAACTATGAATGCTCGATACTGTTTATGAATACACCTGTGGCCTAAGGTTTGTCAATAATGTGTGTGAATAATCTTGTGGGCTGATGGTGGTCAATAACATGTGAAAGTAATCCTCTGGCTTGAGAATGGTCAATACCGTGTGTGCATAACCCTTGGCCTGTGGATGGTCAATAATGTGTGGGAATAATCCTGTGGCCTGAGGATGGTCAATGTGTGTGAATAATCCTGTGGCCTGAGGATGGTCAATACAGTGTGTGAATAATCCTGTGCCTTTAAAGTGACAAGGCAGTGGATTCAAAAATCCTTTGGCCGTAGACTGGTCAATACAGTGTGTGAATAATTCTGAGGCCTGAGGATGTACAATACTGTATGCGAATAATCCTGTGGCCTGTGAACGTCAATACTGTGTGTGAATTATCCTTGGACAGTGAATGGTCAATACCATGTGTGAATAATCCTCAGGCCTGTGAATCATCAATACTGTGTGTGAATAACCCTTGGCCTGAGGATGGTCAATACTGTATGTGAATAATCCTGTGCACTGTGACTGCTCAATACTCTGTGTAAATAAACTTGTGGCCTGAGAGTAGTCAATAAAGTGTGGGAATAATCCAGTGGCCTGTGGATAGTCAATACTGTGTGTGAATAAGGCTGTGGCCTGT
>NW_025149397.1:0-1350 GCF_004010195.1 Chiloscyllium plagiosum | reverse complement strand
AGATGATTTGCAGCAGAGGGGTTGTACAGATGATATGGAGCAGTGGAGTTGTACAGAGGATTTTGAGCAGAGGGGTTTTACAGATGATTTGCAGCAGAGGGGTTGTTCAGATGATTTTGAGAGAGGGGTTGTACAGACGATATGGAGCAGAGGGGTTGTACAAATGATTTGGAGCAGAGGAGTTGTACAGATGATTTGGAGCAGAGGAGTTGTACAGATGATCTGGAGCAGAGGGGTTTTACAGATGATTTGGAGCAGAGGGGTTGTACAGATGATTTGGAGCAGAGGAGTTGTCCAGATGATACGGAGCAGAGGAGTTGTACAGATGGTTTGGAGCAGAGGAATTGTACAGATGATTTGGAGCAGAGGGGTTGTACCGATGACATGGAGCAGTGGAGTGTACAGGATGATTCGGAGCAGAGGGGTTTTACAGATGATTTGGAGCAGAGGGGTTGTACAGATGATTTGGAGCAGAGGAGTTGTCCAGATGATACGGAGCAGAGGAGTTGTACAGATGGTTTGGAGCAGAGGAATTGTACAGATGATTTGGAGCAGAGGGGTTGTACCGATGACATGGAGCAGTGGAGTTGTACAGATGATTCGGAGCAGAGGGGTTTTACAGATGATTTGGAGCAGAGGGGTTGTACAGATGATTTGGAGCAGAGGAGTTGTACAGATGATATGGAGAAGTGGAGTTGTACAGATGATTTGGAGCAGATGAGTTTTACAGATGATTTGGATCAGAGGGGTTTTTACAGATGATTTGGAGCAGAGGGCCTGTACAGATGATATGGAGCAGAGGGGTTGTACAGACGATTTGGAGCAGAGGGGTTGAACAGACGATTTGGAGCAGAGGGTTTGTACAGATGATTTGGAGCAGAGGAGTTGCACAAATGATATGGAGCGGAGAGGTCGTACAGACGATTTGGAGCAGAGGGGTTGTACAGATGATTTGGAGCGGAGGAGTTGTGCAGATGAATTGGAACAGAGGGGTTGTACAGATGATTTGGAATAGAGGTGTTGTACAGATGATTTGGAGCAGAGGGGTTGTTCAGACGATTTGGAGCAGAGGGGTTGTACAGATGATATGGAGCAGTGGAGTTGTAGAGATGATTTGGAGCAGATGAGTTGTACAGACGATTTGGAGAGGAGGAGTTGTACAGATGATTTGGAGCAGAAGAGTTGTACAGATGATTTGGAGCAGAGGGGTTGTACAGATGATTTGGAGCAGAGGAGATGTACAGATGATTTGGAGCAGAGGAGTTGTACAGATGATTTGGAGCAGAGCGGTTGTACAGATGAAATGGAGCGGAGGATTTGTACAGATGATTTGGAGCAGAGGAGTTGTAC
>NW_025149396.1:0-1350 GCF_004010195.1 Chiloscyllium plagiosum | reverse complement strand
CTTTGCCAAGCGTTGTTCATGCACATTGTTGCAATTAGTTGGAAATACATCATTAAGTTTGGATGATCTGTTGAGTTTTTGAATAGGTTTAGTTATTCTGTATTCTGTTCTCTTTCGTTTGAGTTTTATTCTGTAATCTTGCAAATGCATTCTGATTTGTTTAAGACAGACTGGTTGCACCAATTGCATCATCCCTGAAATGTCCACAACTCACCTGCTTAACAGAAACAAGCTGGTTACAGTCGGGGTTAATACTTTTGAAATATCTTTTGGGCGGGAGTGTATGTCCTCGTTCAAAACACGTGCCTTCATTGCATTCTAAATCACCTCCACTAACATCAGCGATGCGTCAGGTAAAGTCCACAAAGCAATGTTCCACAACCACATATGACCAAATATTAAATAAGATTATTATTTTGATTAATTAATAAATACTTAAGTACTGGAGAGAACTGACTTTTTTCAGAACATGGTCTTTGGGAGAATTCTCGTCCATTCACTGATTAAAAAAGAAGCACATCTGACCATCTCTTGACAAATACAGACCCATCTGTTGGGTATGATTTGCACAATATTTCAGGATTATTCACCATATTTCAGCCAGCTTCAACGGGATGCCACCACCATAAACATGTATTTCAGCCAGCTTCAACGGGATGCCACCACCATAAACATGTTTCCTTCTCTCTTGTCAGCCTTTCGCAGGGAACCGTTCCCTCTGGTATATCCTGGGCCGCTCCCTATCCACCGTCGACCTCACACCCGACAGCATCATGGCACATTCCCATGTAACCACAGATGGTGTATTACCTGCGGGATATACTTCGCCCCTCCTCAGTACCTATGGGCCCGAAAAAAACTTTCGAGATGAAGCACGGATTTTTCTGCAATTCACTCAGTATAATTGTATAGTCCAGTACACTTGCTGCTCAATGTACTGTGCTCTATATTTCCGAATCTAAGCACAGACTGAGTGACAGCTTTGTGGAACCCAAACATTTCTTCCATAGAGCTAAATTCCATAGTTTCCCTTTACCTGCCTCTTCAAGATGATGACACACTTCCTGAGTCAACATATCTGTTACAGGCTTGCTGCCGTGCCATTGTGTTTATGTTTGACTTTAAGTTCAATCGAGTTTATTTTGGTGGATCAGTCGACGTTTCTGATTGGATTTATAATCCAATATTCGACTCTTTCTCGAGGCAAGATATTGAGACAATCTGTGTCTTCAGCAGATCACTCGCATCCTCCTGGGGACTTAATGTGAATTTGTTCACAGTCGTAAAATCATACAGAATTTAACACAGACCCTTTGATTCAACTGGCAAGTGCCGAACAGATCTGTTGAG
>NW_025149395.1:0-1350 GCF_004010195.1 Chiloscyllium plagiosum | reverse complement strand
ATCCTCGTAAACCTTCTCTGCACTCTCTCCAAACGTCCACATCCTTTTGGTAATGTGGCAACCAGAAATGTACACAGTATTCTAAATGCGGCCAAACCAATGTCTTGTGCAATTTTAACATGACTTGCCAACTCTTATACTCAATACCCCATCCAATGAAGGCAAGCATACTATATGCTTTCTTGACCACTCTATCCACCTGTGCAGCAATCTTCAGGGACCAATGAATCTGCACTCCCACATCTCTCTGCCCATCAACTTTTCCCAAGTCTCTTACATTCATTGTATTATTTGCTCTAGAATTAGACTTGCTTAAATGCAACACCTCACATTTGTCTGGATTGAAAGCATCTGCCACTTTTCTGCCCAACTCTCCAATCTATCTATATCCTCCTGTATTCTCTGACAATCCCTTATGGTTTCTGCTACTCCACCAATCTTTGTGTCATCTGCAAACTTGCTGATCATTTAGGTATATTACAAACAGCAGTGGCCCCAATACTGACCCCTGTGGAACACCACTGGTCACCTTTCTCCATTTCGAGAAACTCCCTTCAACTACTACTCCCTGTCTCCTGTTGCTCAACCAGTTTTTTATCCACCTAGCTAGAACACCGTGCACACCATATGACTTCATTTTCTCCATGGGAAACCTTATCAAATGCCTTACTAAAGTCCATATCTATGACATCAACAGCCCTTCCTTCATCGATCAACTTGGTCACTTTCTCGAAGAGCTCTATTAAGTTGGTAAGGCACGATCTCCCCCACATAAAACCATGTTGCATATCACTGATAAGTCGATTCTTTTCTAAATATAAATAGATCCTATCCCTCAGTATCTACTCCAGCAACCTTCCCACCATCAACGTCAGGCTCACTGGTCTGTAGTTACGTGGAATATCCCTACTACCCTTCTGGTACAGGGGGACAACATGAACAACTCTCCAATCCTCCAACACCTGACCTGTATTTAAGGATGCCACAAAGATATCTGTCAGGGCCCCAGCTATTTCCTCTCTCACCTCCTCCAATCCTCCAACACCTCACCTGTATTTAAAGATGCCACAAAGATATCTGTCAGGGCCCCAGCTATTTCCTCTCTCACTGGGGATTTGTCCACCTTAATAACCTCTAGCCTACCCAACATATCTTCCCTATTACGTCAATGTGATCCAGACTACTCAAACTTCTATCTCTAATCTCAACATTCATCATGTTCCTTTCCTCAATGAACACTGATGCAAAGTGATCATTCAGAATCTCACCCATTCTCTCAGGTTTGACACACAGCCTTCCTTTGTTATCCTTTAGTGAACCAATCCTTTCTCTAGTTACCCACTTGCTTCT
>NW_025149394.1:0-1350 GCF_004010195.1 Chiloscyllium plagiosum | reverse complement strand
ACAGATGCCCGTCTTCAATCAATTTGATTTGCTTCACGTGACTTTAAGAAACAGGTGAACAAAGTGGATAGGATAAAGGCAATGTGCCCTGACAACATTCCTGCAAGAGAACTGAAGACTTGTGCTGCACAATAAGCCGTGTCCCTGAGGAAGCTGTTTCATTCCAGCTCCAAATCTGACATCTCCATAGAAATGCGGAAATTACTCAGCTATGTCCAGTTCCCTAAGAGGGGATTAATTAAAATCTGACCCATTACCACCCCCTCAGTCCCATTACGATAGTTAAACTATTAGAAGTCCTTTTCGCCAGATCTTTCAAACAGCACAAAAATATCCTGCTCAGTGTGGTTCCAGATAGCTACCAATGTGGAGATGGTACTGTGTTGTGGAAATGTTACTGGATTACCAGTCCAGACCAGGCTAATGCTCTGGCAGCTGATGGAAGTTAATAACAATTAATATAATATCGAGATCTAAAATCTGATGTCAGTAACGATGACGCTGAAATCAATCACAATTGCAAACTCCAGTTTGCTTCACCAATGTACTTTCAGGAAGTGAATTCTGGTCTGGTGAATTCCATGCATTCCTGGTCTGGCCTAAACTTGATTCTAGACACACACACACGTGATAAACGTTTAATAGTCTCTAAACCGGTAAAGCAAGACACTAAATTGTATCAAATTGCTCCTAGGTTTGGAAGGATAAAACTGACAGAACACCCAGCACCAGCCTCGGTATCAGAAAAGGGAACGGGAAACACAGTCTTGTTGACCCTGCAGAGGCCTCCTCCCTCACATCTGAGAGCTTGTGACAGCTGTACTCCAGATGCCTCCCGATCGGTTTAGTGTCGAGAAATCCTGATTTATATTCAGTGCCTTGTGTTCCACAGCTTATGTGGGAGAGAAATCCCCAGAGTCACCAGTCACTGAGTGCAGACATTTATTCTCAACACAATGCAGAGTGGCTTGCCTGTACCTAATACTGTGGCCGCTTGTTTTTGATGTCCGAACCAGGGGAATTATCAACCCTGCTTCCAATCATTTTCACCCTGTCAGAGTTTTATATGATTCACTGAGGTTTCCCTTCATTTTCCTAAAGCCCATGGTATGCAGTCCCAGTCACACCAAACTCTGCTCCCACAACAAGCCTGTCATCCCAGAGATCAGTCCGGTCTTCATTCACTGCTCTCCCTCATTGTCAGGTTTGTCCTTTATTAGGTTAGGAGAGCAAAACTACATGCAATACTGCACAATGTTCAAGATGGTCTTTTCACAGCAGAGAGCGGCGCGAGCTGGGCGGAAGTGAGGTTGGAGTGCAGAGCTGATCGGGAAGGTAAGTGATTGATAT
>NW_025149393.1:0-1350 GCF_004010195.1 Chiloscyllium plagiosum | reverse complement strand
CCTCAAATTGTAGCTCCCAATCCACATTCTCCAAATCTTGCCTAATTCGATTTGTAATAGGTTAAGGTAAGAGCCAGGAAGTGTAAAGGAGATGTGAGGATAAACTTTTTCACCCAGAGTGTAGTGAGAATCTGGAACTCTCTGCCTGTGACAATGATAGAGACAGAAACCCTCAGAACATTTAAGTATTTAGATGGGCAAAAGTGAGGACTGCAGATGGTGGAAACCGGAGTTTAGATCAGAGTAGTGTGGAAAAGCACAGCAAGTCAGGCAGCATCCAAGGTGCAGGAAAATCGACATTTCAGGCAAAAGCCCTTCGTCAGCACCACTCTGATCTAAAATTTAGATGGGCACTTGCGATGCCAAGGCTATGGGTCAAGAGTTGCAAAATAAGATTAAGATAGGTGGATTATTTGACTGATCTGGATGTAATAGCCCTTTTCCGCTGCCGTAGATCTCTATGGCTCGAAGTCAAGCTAGCTAGGTGCAGATGCTGGAGTATCAATGTTGAGAGTGTGGTGTTGGAAAAGTACAGCAGGTCAGGCAGCATTTGAGGAGCAGGGAGAATCAACGTTTCAAGCAAAAGCTCTTCTTCAGGAGCTATGAATAGTTGAAAATGGGTTGGCTGCATTAGTAGCAACCCATTTCCTTGAAACGTTAGCTTGCTTTCTCTCTCTATGGATGTTGCCTGACCCGCCGTGATCTCCAAAACATCAGTCCCAGAATGTTATCTCTATTTCTCTCTCTCTCTACCAATGTGCCAGATCTGCCAAGCATCACCAGCATCTTCTGTTTTCATTTCATGTCTGGACCTGGGGTGGGGTGGGGTGGGGATAGTACCTGGTCACAAACAAAGACAGAAATTGCTGGAGAATCTCAGCAGGTCTCACAGCGCCTATGGAGAGAAATCAGAGTTAATGTTTCAGGTCGAGTGACCCTTCCTCAGAATCGCACACAAGGGGATGCACAGAACTGTACGGGGTCTCCCAGTCATTCAATGCATTGCCGTCTGTGGGATCTTGCTGTGTACCAAGTGGACGCCAGCCATTACAAATGAGGCCGTTGACAGTGAGGCACTCCCTCAGTTCCATGAGAGGCGCCAGCTAGGGTCACCAGGTCAATCTCTCCCCAACTCACCCCTCCCTGTGGAGTTCATCTTGAGCTCAGAACCTTTTAGGAGTTCTAGGGGTGGGGGAATGGTGGTGGTGCGGGCAAATTGGCCCCGAATCCGCAGGTGGAGGGAGAGGTCAGTGCACCGCTATCACTGGGTCAGACCTCCCCTACACCATCCTTGTGTGGGTGAAGGGCAAGAAGGTGAGGGGATGGGGATCGGAGTGAAGGAGTAGAGGA
>NW_025149392.1:0-1350 GCF_004010195.1 Chiloscyllium plagiosum | reverse complement strand
GTACCCACATCAACCACTTCAGCTGGCAGCTCATTGCATATGCATACCAAAGACTGAGTGCATTCACCCTATCCATGCCTCTCATGATCTTATACACTTTTGTAAGATGTCCCTGCAGTCTCCTACACTCTTTGAAGAAAAAGGTCCAAGCTTGTCCAACTTCTCCCTATATCCTTATATCAATGTTTTGGGCAAAAATGAAGGGCTTTTGCCCGAAACATCAATTCTCCTGCTCCTTGGCTGCTGCCTGACCTGCTGTGCGTTTCCAGCAACACACTCTCGACTCTAATCTCCAGCATCTGCAGTCCTCACTTTCGCCTATAACTCAGACTGTTGACTCCTGACAACATCCTGGTAAATTTCTTCTGCAGTCTTTCCAGTTTAATAACATCCTTCCTGTAGTAAGGTGACCAAAACTGAACACGATACTCCAAGTGCGGCCTCACCAGCGTCTTGTATAACTGCAACATAACTTCCCAACTTCTATACTCAATGCCCTGACTGATGAAGGCCAGTGTGCCAAAACTCTCCTTCACTGTCCTGTCTACCTGGGACTCCACTTTCAGAGAACCATGCACCTAAACTCCAAGGCCCCTCTGTTCCACTACACTCCTTAAGGCCCTACCATTCACCATGAAACTCCTACTTTGATTTGACTTTCCAAAATGCAACACCTCACACTTATCTATGTTAAACTCCATTTGTCATTTCTCAGCCCACTTCCCAAGCTGATCAAGGTCCTGCTGCAATTTCTGACAACCTTCCTCACTGTCCATGATACCACATATTTTAGTGTCATCAGCAAACCTACTAATCATACCTTGTACATTCACATCCAGATCATTGATATAGATAACAAACAGTAATGGGCCCAGCACCGACCCTTGAGGCACTCCACTAGTCACAGGCCTCCAGTCTGACAAGCATCCTTCCACTATTACCCTCTGCTTCCTACCATCGAGCCAATTGTGGATCCAATTTGCCAGCTCACCCTGGATTCCATGTGATCTAACCTTCCAGGTCAGCCTACCATGTGGAACCTTATCAAAGGCCTTACTGAAATCTATATTGACTATGCCTACTGCCCTGCTCATAGAGTCATAGAGATGTATAGTATGGAAACAGACTCTTCGGTCCAACCCGTCCATGCCGACCAGATATCCCAACCCAATCTAGTCCCACCTGCCAGCACCCGGCCCATATCCCTCCAAACCCTTCCTATTCATATACCCATCCAAATGCCTCTTAAATGTTGCAATTATACCAGCCTCCACCGCTTCCTCTGGCAGCTCATTCCATGCACGTACCACCCTCTTTGTGAAAAAGTTGCCCCTTAGATCTCTTTTATAT
>NW_025149391.1:0-1350 GCF_004010195.1 Chiloscyllium plagiosum | reverse complement strand
TTGAAGTTCTGGTCTGGAAAATGAAGATGGTATGCATTGGATTTAAGGTTTCCATATCTACCTTACCTACCTCACCAGACTGATTGAAACAATCAATCTGTGAACACCATACAATCCTCTGAGGTTCCTGCAACATTCCGATCTGAGGGACCCGTTCTAATGACTGTGACTCTCCCAATTCAGCTCCTATAAGATTCCCTATGTGTGTGACATCCAACCGTCGCCAGCACACACCCTGTCAATGCAAGCTCTTCCAGTCTCTCTATTTATCCGCCCATCTCTGTAACCTTCTCCAGCTCCTACAGCCCTAGCTGTATAAACGTCACCGTCCCCTACGACCCTTCCCCATTTTGACCAACTGAAAGAGATTAGTAATGCTCCCTTATCTGTGAAACTGTCTCCAACCAAAATTGCCCTTGTTATCTCCTGGAAAATCTGTCTGATTCCACATCCTCCATGTCTAAATAACCTGCACAACCTAAACCTTCCTGAATCTATAAACATCTACTGTCACGACTACCATCCATAAGTCTGTATGTTCTTCCCATCTGTACAACCGTCTTTATCTCTTTCATCTGCTCCGGTCCCTAAACAATCCCTGTCTGTGTAAACCTCCCCAACCTAACAACATTCTTATCCCTGTAAAGTGCTCAACCCCTCCCAATCTTTTTTGCTCAGTGAAACCCCTCCAGGTCTCCACATCTCTGCAGGGTCCTGCAGTTCCACAAAACATCCCTCTACGTGGAACTTCCACCAGAGACCACTACCCACCATATTTCTAATTCCCTGCTGATCCCTCTATCTCTGTTCCCAGCTTCAGTCCCGACAACCCTATTTCCGTTTACAACATCATCAAGACCTTGAAATACTCCAGATCTGAGGAAACTCCAGCAGACATTGTCACTCCCTCATGATCTCTGACTGCCTACAGTGATTTGAAACTTCTGCAATTCAATAACATCTCCAGTCTCCGTGCCCCTGCCGATCATGGTGAACTGCTCCAAACCTCTCAACCCTCCCTGCCTGTGTTCATCATCAAGTTGATACAACTCATCTCATGTCTGTAGTGCCCTGCAGACCCTACAATCCTCCCCGTTTTTGTGAATTCTGCCTATCACTATTACTGTCCCTATCTGTGTAACTGCCTCCAGTTACTACAGACTCTTTACTGCGTAGCCCCCATCAGACCCTAAAGCCTTGTATCTATGTAACCTCCTTCAGGTCTATATCCTCCAACTTGCTGAAACCTGCTGTCACCATTGCAACCCCCATTATTACTCAACATTGTTTCGTCTTTAAAACTATCCCGATCAGTTTGATCTCCTCCACTGCGTACAACACTCCCAGTCT
>NW_025149390.1:0-1350 GCF_004010195.1 Chiloscyllium plagiosum | reverse complement strand
TTGATCTCTATCTTTCTTAAGTCGTTATTGAAGGTTATTGCCCTCAGATATGAGATTTGTTTTTCTCTTTCTGCAGGTGCTGCCTGGCCTCCCAGGATTTCTAGCATTTTCTATTTTCATTATGAAGATTGGATATTTCATGATCTATTTCAATTGCCAATATTCCTTTTTTGAATTTACAATGTAAAGTTAGTTATCCAGCCTGATTTCAGCAGAAAATTAATCCAGATAGCATATAAGTTTGGTCCCTTATTTGTGCTGGCATCCAGGTTTCAGTGTTGTCCAAAATGAATTTGTCAATGTAAGATTTTAAGTTTCCAACTTGTCACCACGGCATTAAATTGGCATTGTGAATCGGATGTCAATTTACTCTTGAGTTGAACTAACACTGGAATAACACAGTTTACTCGAATGTAATTATGAGACACCCTTCAACCGGAGTAACAGAATTAACTCAAGTTTAATTGGGGAGTACCATTAATACAGGTAGAATATTCCCAGCTGCAAACTGCAACTTGGAGTTATTACAAATGCCACAGAATTAGGTTCAATCACTTGTTCTGGAGGCCCTGGGGTATTAGGAATAAGTCAAATGCTTAGTCAGGCTGATGACTACAAAGGAAGGTGCTTCCAACAATCATCTACGTATCAAAATGGCATCAATGTTGGCAAATTCAACTATCCATTGCTAATGTTACTAAACCATACTTTATTGAAAATTACTTCATTTAGTGAGTTGAAGACGTGGGTCGATTTTTAAAAGACGAAAGAAGGAATCAAGAACATTCTGAGTATAAGTGTAAATGACTGCAGCTAAGGTTGCTGTTGGTGCATCCTCATGAATTCCCTGCAAGATTGATAGCTGGATAAAAAGAGAGTTTCTTTGCTGTACTTCAACCGTGCATGGGTTAAGATTTTCAATGTGGACACAATTCATTCACTCTTAGAAAATGGAGCAAGTAACTGTAGTGCTGCTGAAACATATTTACTACACAATCCTCAAAGTTGTTGAATTTCTGGTAAGTTATCGTAATCTTTTATTGCTGATCAGTCTTAATGCTCTACCTGTTTTTATCCTGCGTGTCAGATAAAGTAACATGTTTCCTGGGTGAACCTATGGATGCTTATTCACACAGTCCATGCCTCTTAACATGATAATGGAATTGATGGTATGGTAATGTTAAAACCTTGAATATAATGATTTTAGTGGATTCTAGGGCCACCTTATCACCTCGTATAGTTTATTAATTGTGAATAAGTTCCCATGTTAAAGTACCAGCAGTAATTGTTGGGGTCTATTTGATAATGGATTGAAGAAAAATACCTTCAAATAGGACTTCCTTATATTTT
>NW_025149389.1:0-1350 GCF_004010195.1 Chiloscyllium plagiosum | reverse complement strand
CAGGTACCATCCCACGCTGCAAGTTCATCTACCGTATTTCGTATACTTCTTGCATTGAAGTATACACACTTCAAGCCACTTTCCTGTTTACAGGCACCCTCCTTTGAAATTGATGCCATGTTCCTAACATCCCTACATTCCAGGTCCTGCACCCTAAAGCTACAGTCTGGGTTCCCATACCCCTGCAGAGTTAGTTTAAACCACCCCCCCCTCCCCCACCAAGAGCACTAGCAAACCTCCCACCATGGATACTGGTGCCCCTCAGGTTCAGGTGCAGACCATCCTGTTTATAGAGGTCCCACCTTCCCCAGAAAGAACCCCAGTTATCCAAATACCGGAATCCCTCCCTCCTGCACCATCCCTGTAGCCACGCATTTAACTGTTCTCTCTCCCTATTCCTCGACTCTCTATCACGTATCTTGGACATAATTTAAATTTATTGGTTAAATTTCAATTGTTGTCAAAACAGCGAACAGAAATTAGCTATCAATTTAACAGCCAATTATTACATCTAAATAGTTTGGAACTGTCTTATCCCAATACTGGCAACTGAAAGCATTCTATTCACATGCATAATAGTGTGGCGGTAACTGCTCTTCTCAGGACCAGAAGAAACTACAGACGGTTATGTGCACAGCCTAGACTATCACGGAAGACAACCTTACATCCATTTATACTTCTCATTGTCAGCGAAAGGCTGGCAACACCAAATAGCTCCCCAAAACCGATAATGGTCTCCTCCAACCTCTTCCAAAAGGGAAGAGATACACAGGTTTGTAAACATGGGCCAGCATGCTCAGGAACATCTTCTTCCCTACCGTAATTAGCCTGACGAATTGTCTAACTTTTCAAATAATATTAATCTTGCTAACGTCGATCTTGCTTTGCACAGCTCCTGTGCAGCTGTCACCTTGTATGCGTCACTCTGTCTAAGTGACCTGTGAGGCTCAAGGTCTTCTCAAGGGCAATCAAAAAGTGAACTAATGCTGGCCCAGCCAGCGATACCAATATCCCATTAATAAATATAAGAAGATGACGACACTCAGGGAAGACAGACAGTTGGGATCAAATCACATTTAACATGATCTTAGATACATACAGGTTTCCCTCGGTAATTGAAAGTAGAGTGTTCCTACAAAACCTTTGTATAAGCTGATATGGCGTAAAGCGACGTAGCATTGATTTATGTGGGAAGGAAAAATCACTTTTCTTGGTAAAAGGGAAAACCCTCTTCGGATATCTTTTGGTTCGAGAAATCAGGACCTAATGGAGGTTTTTCGGAAAGGGAAGTGGCAAAACGCGGGGGATACATGTACCGGCATGGGCAAGACATTCAGGAAGATGGGAAAA
>NW_025149388.1:0-1350 GCF_004010195.1 Chiloscyllium plagiosum | reverse complement strand
CGACGGTTCTGTTCTCTCTAAAGAATAAAACAGAAATGTCGACGGTTCTGTTCTCTCTAAGGAATAAAACAGGAATGTCGACGGTTCTGTTCAGTCTCAAGAATAAAACAGGAATGTCGACGGTTCTGTTCTCTCTAAAGAATAAAGCAGGAATGTCGACGGTTCTGTTCTCTCTAAAGAATAAAACAGGAATGTCGACGGTTCTGTTCACTCTAAGGAATAAAACAGGAATGTCGACGGTTCTGTTCTCTCTCAGGAATAAAACAGGAATGTCGACGGTTCTGTTCCATCTAAAGAATAAAACAGGAATGTCGACGGTTCTGTTCACTCTAAGGAATAAAACAGGAATGTCGACGGTTCTGTTCTCTCTCAGGAATAAAACAGGAATGTCGACGGTTCTGTTCCATCTAAAGAATAAAACAGGAGTGTCGACGGTTCTGTTCCATCTAAAGAATAAAACAGGAATGTCGACGGTTTTGTTCCATCTAAAGAATAAAACAGGAATGTCGACGGTTCTGTTCCCTCGAAAGAATAAAACAGGAATGTCGACGGTTCTGTTCTCTCAAGAATAAAACAGGAGATTCGACGGTTCTGTTCCCTCTAAAGAATAAAACAGGAATGTCGACGGTTCTGTTCTCTCAAGAATAAAACAGGAGTGTCGACTGTTCTGTTCTCTCTCAAGAATAAAACAGGAATGTCGACGGTTCCGTTCTCTCTAAAGAATAAAACAGGAATGTCGACGGTTCTGTTCTCTCTCAATAATAAAACAGGAATGTTGACGGTTCTGTTCCCTCTAAAGAATAAAACAGGAATGTCGACGGTTCTGTTCACTCTAAAGAATAAAACAGGAATGTCGACGTTCTGTTCCCTCTAAAGAATAAAACAGGAATGTCGACGGTTCTGTTCCCTCTAAGGAATAAAACAGGAATGTCGACGGTTCTGTTCTCTCTCAAGAATAAATTAGGAATGTCGACGGTTCAGTTCCCTCTAAAGAATAAAACAGGAATGTCGACGGTTCTGTTCTCTCTCAAGAATAAAACAGGAATATCGACGGTTCCGTTCTCTCTAAAGAATAAAACAGGAATGTCGACGGTTCCGTTCTCTCTCAAGAATAAAACAGGAATGTCGACGGTTCCGTTCTCTCTAAAGAATAAACAGGAATGTCGACGGTTCCGTTCTCTCTCAAGAATAAAACAGGAATGTCGACGGTTCTGTTCTCTCTCAAGAATAAAACAGGAATGTCGACGGTTCTGTTCTCTCTAAGGAAAAAAACAGGAATGTCGACAGTTCTGTTCTCTCTAAAGAATAAAACAGGAGTGTCGACGGTTCTGTTCTCTCTAAGGAATAAAA
>NW_025149387.1:0-1350 GCF_004010195.1 Chiloscyllium plagiosum | reverse complement strand
AAAGAATGGTTTGGAACATGTGAAGGGCTGTTTTTAAGAGTTTCCGGATAACTGCTTCAGCTAAGAATCCTGGTATGGTTAATCCCATGCGTGTCCCGTTGACTTGTTTGTATGGCTTGTCGTTGAAAGTAAAATTGGCAGTGAGGCACAGGACTCCTACCTTGAAGATGCTGTCCTTGCTGATGGAGTTGGTGCTTTTCGTTACTTGTGTCCTTGGTTCCGTCTCTTCGTGTGCAGTTTGTGTTTCTTTGGCCAGGCTGATATTACTTTATTTTGTTACGTCGAAGGTAACCATGACTTCGTCTTTCCCTAGCTTGGTGCATGGGTGATGTTCAAGAATTGTTTGGTGGAGTGGATGAAGTAGCGTCAGGCTTCTAATACCTGTTTTGAGTTTTTGGTGAAGTTTATTTGCTCGTCTGTATTTTGGTGTGCCAATGAGTGCCCCCAAAAACTATGATGGATACGTCCTAGGAATAACACTGTTTAAAACCAGTCCGCATGATTACTATCCATCCCCCTCCGCCACTGATGCTCATTCGGAGCAGTATATAACATCTACAAGATTCACTGCGCCAAGGCTTCATAGACATAACCTCACAAACCCACAGATGTCCACCAGGACACAGACAGCAGATACAAGGGAGAAACGCTCATCTAAAAGCTGGCTCTTTCAAAAGGTCAGAGGTGATGAAGTTTTCTCATGATTTCACAATTCCAAACTCGTAAGATCACAAAATCAATCCAGGTGCGAATGCAGCAAGACTTGCCCAACAGCCAGGCTTGGGCTGAAAGATAGGAAGTAACATTTGTGATACACAAGTGCTACAAAATTACGAATATAAATCGTGCCACCATTCCAATTTGGCATCCAATGACATTCACCTGCTGAATCCATTGGAACGGACATTCTCGCGTTAATCCAAGGCCATATAGCTTCTATGATGAGAACATGAGATCAGAAGCTAGGAACCCTGCAGCTCGTACCTGTTCTCCTATCTTACGAAAGCCTGCCGATTAATTCTGAGTCCCAAGTCAGGAATATGATGGTCTAATATCCACTTCTCTAAATGAATGCAGCTCTAACAGTACTTAAACAGCTTGACACCAATCACGGAATAAGGAACCTAGTTGATTGGCAGCAATCTTCAATCACTCACTCTCTCCAACACAGACATTCAACAGAAGGTGCGCGTACTGTATTATTAGTTAGGCAGCATCTTCCACGGTCATTACCACTGCCATTCCGAAGGAAACGGTCATGATTTAGAGAATAGTGTTCATAATTCATTTGATTTTGACGTAAGTATTTCAAAGGATAAAGTTAGATTAAGAGTTGGCTTCTTAGCATGA
>NW_025149386.1:0-1350 GCF_004010195.1 Chiloscyllium plagiosum | reverse complement strand
GTACGCCCCAATCACGCTACGCTCCAAACACGGTACGCCCCAATCAGGGTACGCCCCAATCAGGGTACGCCCCAATCACGGTACGCCCCAATCACGGTACGCCCCAATCACGCTACGCTCCAAACACGGTACGCCCCAATCAGGGTATGCCCCAATCAGGGTACGCCCCAATAACGGTACGCCCCAATCACGGTACGCTCCAATCACGGTACGCCCCAATCAGGGTACGCTCCAATCAGGATACGCCCCAATCACGGTACGCCCCAATCAGGGTACGCTCCAATCAGGGTACGCCCCAATCAGGGTACGCCCCAATCACGGTACGCCCCAATCACGGTACGCTCCAATCACGATACGCCCCAATCAGGGTACGACGCAATCAGGGTACGCCCCAATCACGGTACGCCCCAATCACGGTACGCCCCAATCAGGGTATGCCCCAATCAGGGTACGCCCCAATCACGGTACGCCCCAATCACGGTACGCTCCAATCACGGTACGCCCCAATCAGGGTACGCTCCAATCACGGTACGCCCCAATCAGGGTACGCTCCAATTAGGTTATGCTCCAATCAGGATACGCCCCAATCACGGTACGCCCCAATCAGGGTACGCTCCAATCAGGGTGCGCCCCAATCAGGGTACGCCCCAATCACGGTACGCCCCAATCACGGTACGCTCCAATCACGGTACGCCCCAATCAGGGTACGACGCAATCAGGGTACGCCACAATCACGGTACGCCCCAATCACAGTACGCCCCAATCACTGGAGGCCCCAATCAGGGTACACCCAAATCAGGGTACGCTCCAATCACGGTACGCCCCAGTCAGGGTACGCCCCAATCACAGTACGCCCCAATCACGGTACGCCCCAATCACGCTACGCCCCAATCACGGTACGCCCCAATCACGGTACGCCCCAATCAGGGTACGCTCCAATCACGGTACGCCCCAGTCAGGGTACGCCCCAGTCAGGGTACGCCCCATTAACAGTATGCCCCAATAAGGGTACACCCCAATCAGGGTACGCCCCAATCACGGTACGCCCCAATCAGGGTACGCACCAATCACGGTACGCCCTAATCAGGGTACGCCCCAATCAGGGTACGTCCCAATCATGCTACGCCCCAATCACGGTATGCCCCAATCACGGTACGCCCCAATCACGGTACGCCCCACTCAGCGTACGCCCCAATCAGGGTACGCTCCAATCACGGTACGCTCCAATCAGGGTACGCCCCAATCAGCGTACGCCCCACTCATGGTACGCCCCAATCAGGGTACGCCCCAATCAGGGTACGCCACAATCACGCCAAGCCCCAATCACGGTACGCCCCACTCATGGTACGC
>NW_025149385.1:0-1350 GCF_004010195.1 Chiloscyllium plagiosum | reverse complement strand
ATATTAATGTGACAAAGCAGAATCAGGAAACATTGTCAATTATGGACAGACACTCAAATATGAAATACGAGAAGATATGTCTTGGAGAGCTCAGTGGGGAGACTATTCCGATGATCCATGGAGCTGTTTCATCGGTGCCGTAATTAAATTTCAAATTCTTGCATCCAATGGACACAAATCGATCAAAGCTGAAAGCAATTGTTAACCAGACAAAGCAGCATCAAAGCTGAAAGCAATTGTTAACCAGACAAAGCAGCCTATGATCCACATATTAAACCAGTCCGCAGACTGCAGATAGGTGTGAACGCCATGAAACTGAACTCTCATCAATACCAGTGATTCGGTTGCGTATTTCATCAGTGATGAGGACCAGGAGATCCGTCACTGACATGGACACCAATCAGCCAGTGATACAACTGGAGTGACCAAATGTTCCTCGAGAAATTATTATAATAACTACAATGTTCGGTGCAAAAGAGATAATCAGATTGAAATGGGGACGCTGAACCATATGGTTAAAAAGTGATGTGGGAGGTGATTTGTGTGCACGGGTGTATGACAGCGACATACAATGACTGACGAAGAGAGTGAGTATATCAAAAGAAGCTTTGCTGGCTTTCAGCAAATTGACCAGGGTTGTAGGAACTGATTAAGGTTTACAGCTTTGTGACAACACATGCATGCCTGTTACCATTGCTATATTCGTGAGAAAATAGGAGTGTGAATACAGTTACTGCACCAATAACAAATGTAGAATCTATTCAAAAAGAGGTCAATTGACAAAACAACGATATCCTAATCGAGACAAACATTTAGTTTTCTTTAGAAACGCGCGTGTAAATGTCTTGCATGCAAGCGAAGTGAACTGAAACTTTTTGTTTTGCACTTTCTGGAGAGGATTTTGGCTAACGGATTGAAACGCGCGTGTCAATGTCTTGCATGCAAGCGAAGAGAACTGAAACTTTTTGTTTTGCACTTTCTGGAGAGGATTCTGGCTAACGGATTATGTAGCTGTCAGGTCATTTGAGTGCAAATGGAAGGATTTGGGAACATGGAAGTCGGAAAAAAGGATGGATTTTAACTCTCTGATTCTTATTCTCAGTCAGAGAAATTACCCATCGAGGTCCTGCCATATAATACCCCCTCAATGATAGTAGGCGTTGTTTCCTTCAATAAAAATAAAATGTCATAGCCATTCTCATATTCCAGATACTGAAAGTACGCTAAATAGAGTCACGATGATATCACACTGTGACTTTTAAAAACAGCGAAGACAAGAAATGTTTCTTTTGTTGGACAGAACTGGAATATTGCTGAAAAAAAAACTTCCCAGTTCTAATTAATTGGCCA
>NW_025149384.1:0-1350 GCF_004010195.1 Chiloscyllium plagiosum | reverse complement strand
TTAGATGCATTAGTCAGAGGTAAACATAGGGTATGGGGAATAGGTCTGGGCGGATTACTCTTCAGAGGGTCGTTGTGATCTTGTTGGGCCTGTTTCCACGTTGGAGGTATTCTATTCCGAGATCCTTATGATCTGTGCGACATCCACGGGGGGATTGATGTCGCAACGATAATAATGACAATTTTATAATTCTGAGTTGAGAGAAGATATTTGTAACTGAAATTAAACTGTGGCTGGATACGTCTGACCGCATTGAGCTGTGTTAATTGCTGTT
The DNA here is from genome assembly GCF_004010195.1 of Chiloscyllium plagiosum. Lineage (NCBI taxonomy): Eukaryota > Metazoa > Chordata > Chondrichthyes > Orectolobiformes > Hemiscylliidae > Chiloscyllium > Chiloscyllium plagiosum. Next base: position 1,076 of record NW_025149384.1, on the reverse strand, counting down.
GGATCACATAACTTGGAACATGTGTGGACCGTGTCTCAATAGAAAAACTTAAATCCCACTACTTTACGAACAAAGAGGCAGTTTGTTGTTTTAATAAAGCTGCCCGAATATAAATATATTGTATTGCTTTCCAGTCTCTCATTAACTTTGTTTGCTGCATTAACTATGCTTTCCTGACCTTTAATGCACCGCTTAAATCTAAGTTTGCTTTATAATTAGGATTTGATTTTTGTCCAGCAAAGTGGTGTTGAGAGAATGTACTTCACATTGCTTCAGTGATTTCAGGAGTCACAACTTATTATAAGAATCTCTAACAGTAGCGAACCTTCTCTAGAATAGGCCATTATTACCTATGTAGCAAATAATTTACATTACCCTGGATTACTTGCAGCAATGCAATTGAACTTTCATTGTACCATGTCCCTCCCCTCCCTCTGCAGGAGAAATTCTTGTCACCTCATTGTCACTCTTCTGTGGTGGCATTAATTTGATTATGTCAGTTACTGATTCAATCGCATTCTGGCCTAACATAGTGCAAAGCCAGACTCAGACGGTTCATTTTACATCCTCACAAAATATGCGTTCTTTCAAATTTAAAAAATCATCTTATTCTTCCATTTGCTTCTTTGACAATAACCTGAGCGTCAGTTTGTATTCCAGCTCTTTGAGAGTCGGGTAGTTTTAAATCCATTTTCTCTGGTCAGATGACCCACAAATGTGAGGACGCCTATTTAAAAAAATCACTTTCAACCGAAACAGAAATGCCAAGCTTCTCAAATCTATCACCAGCACTGATATCCCCGTACCAAGAATCATTCTTTATAATATGTGCAGCACCTGTACAATATTCACACGGAGTTTGGGAAGTTTGGAGTTCAGATCTAGAGGTGACACAATAAATCCTGCAAACCCCTTTGTGACTTGGATGTCATTGCCGGCAGGATGGTTAGTACGTTTACAATTGACACCAATATTGGAGGTGTACTGGACAACGAATAAGATTGCTTCAGAGTCCAATGCACCTTGATCAGATGGGCCAATGAGCTGAGAAGTGGCAGATGGGGTTCAATTCAGAT
>NW_025149383.1:0-1350 GCF_004010195.1 Chiloscyllium plagiosum | reverse complement strand
TGTCAGTCATGCTGTGCTGATCAATTTGGTCGCACAGTTCTGGGTGGTGTTGAAATTTGCATTATTTTTGGAACTGCACTGAGGAGCCCTGAAAGAGGTCCTGACGGAAATGTCTCTTGCTATTTGGATGCTGCCTTATCTGCCGTGCTTCTCCTGCTCCGTGCTTTCTCAATACTGCACTTATTCAGGCAAATACGGAGTATTCCATCATGTTTCTTACTTCCGTCTTGTAAAGGAATAAACGAGAGGTGGAGAAAGAATCCAAAGAAGGAGAAGAACACTTTGACAACGGAGTGGATAAGGATCTGCTAGTAGAGTGAAAATCGGTTTATGGAGACTGTTCGTGACTATTCATTGGTGCTGTGTAATGGCAGGCTATCCGTTAGACAGTCTTCAAGGAATAAAGAATAATATTATTTGCTGTAGTAATCCCTGACTCTGACCTGATATTGATTGCACAAAAGGCTGGTGCAATTGATTTCTCTTAGAGACTGGGACTTATACAGAAATGGGAGAGGTCTCTTGGCACTTCGAGCCAATGTCGGGCATCAAACGCCTATATACTCTCATCCCACTTTCCAATACATTCTCTGTAGCTTTTTGCGCTGTGGTGCTTCAAGTGATCATTGATTTTTTTTAAATTCCACCAGCTCCAGCGAAATGCCATCACCACAGATATATTTCTCTCACCTCCCTTCTCTGCCTTCCGCACAGAACTTTCCCTCCTGGACACACTGGTGCATTCTGCCTTCACTCTAAACACCACCCCACATAGCACCGTGGAATCTGCTCCTGCAATTGCTGAAGATGTCAAACATGCGAACGTACAATATTAGAATTATGAGCAGGAGTAAGACCGACAGACATTCGAGCCTGCTCCACCATTCAATATGTTCATGGCTGATCATTTCGTGCGCTCAGATCCGTTAACCCGTCCGTTCACCCTATCCCTTACTTCCTTTATTGTTCAAAAGTAAGTTCCTAGCCGTAAAAACGTTTACTGAATTGCTGTTAACTACTTCGCTGGGAACAATTCCAACTTTGAAGTGAGGACCGCAGATGTTGGTGATTCGAGTTAAGAGCACTGTGCTGCAAAACGCGCAGTTGGTCAGACATCATCCGATGAGCACGGAAATTTGTCGTTTTGGGCAAAAGCCCTACATCAGGAATCAAGGATTCCAAAGAGTAACAATTCTTTGGTTAAAATAGTTCCTTCTCAATTCAGCGCTGGATCTGCTCCCTCTAATCTTGAGGCTATGCCCTCTTGTCCAATTTTCACCCGTTCGTGGAAACATCCTTTCCACTATTACCTTTTCAATTCCCTTCAAAATTGTATATATTTCTATAAGA
>NW_025149382.1:0-1350 GCF_004010195.1 Chiloscyllium plagiosum | reverse complement strand
CAACACTGCAATGTGAACTTTTTACCACGGTCTGAAGTCAACATCAAGCTGCTCATTGTCTAGCCTGACTTCCCTTTGAGCACAGTTTGTGAAGTGTTGCACTTTGCCAGGGACTGAGAATGGGCATGTGTAAATCAGCTTTTCATTCACAGAGTAAATTTGGGACTGTTCATTTCCTTTATTTTGTCTTTATAACTCGACTCGACTGTGTCTTCAGTCTGAACTGTACTATTTCCCACACCTACATTTCCAGGTGTGTTACTTGCCTCTGGTGGTGTTAGCCGGGAAACCTATCAAACAGTTCCTGCCTGGAACCATGTGAGGCAGTGGTCAGTGGCTAGGTCATATAGCTTTGATGAACTCATCTGTTAAACTGAGAACGATTTGACCTTCCTGAAATGCTGGGTTCACTGTATGAATCCACGTCAGCCCCAATATTTATTGTGAGACTTCCCATTGCGCTGATCTTGAGTTGTCTGCCTACAGTCTATGAAAGGCAGAACATTTCTGGAATTCGACGGAGCAGAGGCTTCTGAGAAGGTGCTGTTGGCAAAGTGCTGAACCAAGTAATGCAGTGAATCGTTAAGTGAAATAATTAATTTTCTCAGCCAAGGTCTTAGGCAAGAGAAAGTGTCAAACCTTCTCACAATCTGGGAATGTTGCATGCTACCTTAATGTTGTTTTGTATATGCTTTTGGATCTCACTGATGTTATTCACTTCAATTGTCATTCAGTTTTCAAGCATTTAGCAGATTTTTGTTAAATAGAACATGCTTTGAGTTTCATCCAATTTTGCATCTTCATTGAGCAGTTTTAGAGTAGGATAATGGATTGTGGATTGTTTTGTCTGTGTATTTAGGGTGTTTGCAACAGCTGCCATTTCTCCTGTGCTTCTATCCCCAGATCTTCATTTCTAATGAAGTTATGATGTTGTTTGGATTCAACCAAGAGCAACCAAGACAGCTTGGCAGAAGATGAAGAAATTTGGCAGGAGAAAACGTGATTGGAAGACCCATATTTTGATAAGTGCTTCAGTTTCGGAATTGTCCAGTTTTACATTGCAGCATTACGTCACGATTATGAACACTGCATCATACATCTGAATTTTCTATTATTTCAAATGACAAATGCTTTATCTGTTTTTGGCTTACCTGTCTGGTTCTCCTGCACACATCCAGAAAATGCTTCAACTTTCTGATTGAATTGAAAACTTGGGTCCTCACTGGAGTAATTTGCTGAAAACCAAATCCTACTATTCCTTAGTTGCCAGGAAAGTTGAAAAAATACTCAGAAGTACATTGAATTCAGTGCAGTTGTCAAAGTAGTGTCATGTGTACTTCTTTAAGTCCC
>NW_025149381.1:0-1350 GCF_004010195.1 Chiloscyllium plagiosum | reverse complement strand
CACACACATACACACAGACAGACACACGATCCCCCAAACACACACAGACACACTCTCTCACACACAAACATAAACACACAGTTACTCTCTCTCTCACACACATACACACTCTGACACACGCTCCCTGAAACACACATAGACACACTCTACACACTCTGACACACGCTCCCTGAAACACACATAGACACACTCTCTCTCACACACACTCTGTCTCTCGCACACACACTCTCTCTCACACACATACACACAGACAGACACACGATCCCTCAAACACACACAGACACTCTTTCTCACACACACAAAAACACACAGATACACTCTCTCTCACGCACACATACACACGCAGACACACACTCCCTCAAATACACATAGACACACTCTCTCTCACACACATACACACACATACACACTATATCACACACACCCTCACTCACACACATGCACACAGAGACACACACACCCTCAAACACACACACAACCACACACTCTCACATGAACATGCACTCACACACATGCACACAGAGACACACACACCCTCAAACACACACACAACCACACACTCGAACATGAACATGCACTTTCTCTCTCACGCACACATATACAGACACACAGAGATACGCATGCATCCACTCTTTCACACACACAAACACGGACAGACTCTCTCTCTCTCTAGCTGACTGTTTTTCTCTCTTGCACACACATACACACACAGGGTTGTAAAGCCATTGTCGGGGTGTTGATGGAGAAATGATATCTCCGAGGACTGAGCCATGATCTCACATGATGACTGCTCCAGGGAGACAGACAGCAGCTGCAGAGACTTGTTGGATCTTCCTGTGCACCACCTCTTGCATCGACAGCATTAGTCTGTTTGGGTGCCTGCTTTTCTAGAATGGCTCCAAGCAACAAGTAACAATAGATTGATGAATGTTTTCCCCCAAACCATGTTTCAGACACACGCTGCTGTTATTTTTCACTCATTGTTTAAAATGATCTGAATCTTTTGAAATGGGGAGTAGCTTCCATTTCAAATTACGACACCAGAATGCCTCGGGGACCCTGAGGAAATTATCAGGGAATTGCATCTGTTCCTTTCTACCCTCTGCACTTTGTACCGCCAGATAGTGCTCTCTCAATACCTCAGATAGTGCTCCCTCAATACCTCAGAAAGTGCTCCCTCAGAACCTCAGATAGATCTCCCTCAGTACCTCAGAGAGTGCTTCCTCAATAACTGAGAGAGTGCTCCCTCAATACCTCAGAAAGCGCTTCCACAATACCTCAGATAGTGCTCCCTCAATACCTCAGAAAGTGCTTCTTCAATACCTCAGAAAGGGCTTCCTCAATACCTCA
>NW_025149380.1:0-1350 GCF_004010195.1 Chiloscyllium plagiosum | reverse complement strand
AGCCCCGTACTGCCCGGTTCTACCCAGCTCCCCAAGATCCACAAGCCCAACTACCATGGCTGACCCATTGTCTCGGCATGCTCCTGCCCCACCAAACTCATCTTGTCCTACCTCGACTCCATCCTCTCTCCCTTCCACCTACATCCAAATCACCAACCACACCCTCCACTTCTTGAGCAACATTTAGTTCCCTGGCCCCCAGTGCTTTATCTTCACTATGTCTGTGCAGTCCCTATACACCTCCATACCCCACAAGGATGGTCTCCAGGCCCTGTGCTTCTTCTTCTCCAATAGACCCATCCAGTCTCCCTCCTCCAATACCCTCCTCTGCCTTGCCAAACTGGTCCTCATCCTCAGTAACGTTTCCTTTGACTCCTCCCATTTCCAATAAATCAAGAGGTTGACCATGGGGACCCGGTTGGACCTGAGCTATGCCTGCCTCTTTGTTGGTTATATCGAACAGTCCCTCTTCAGTACCTACACAGGCACTGTGCCCCAACTCTTCCACCGTTACATCGATGATTGCATTGGTGCAGCATCCTGCACCCAGGCTGAACTGAAGCAGTTCATCAACTTCACCCACAGCTTCAATCCCACCCTCAAATTCACTTGGTCCATCTAGGACACCTCCCTCCCCTTTCTTAACCTCTCCATGTCCATCTCCAGACCTCCAGACTCCGATAACCACCTGGACTCTACCTCCCACCCAGTATCCTGCAAGAATTCCATCCCATTCTCCCAATTCCTCCGACTCCGCCGCATCTGCTTGGATGAGGAGACATTCCATTCTCAAGCATCTCAGATGTCCACCCATTTCAAACAACGTGCTTTTCCTCCGCCTGTGATCCAGACAGCCCTGCATTGTACCACCCCATTCCCTGTTACACTGCTCTAAACACCCTCCTCCAAATGCAAGAAAGTCAGAGTCCCCCCTTCTCCTCACCTACCACCCCACCAGTCCCCACATCCAACACATCATCCTTAAACACTTCTGCCAACTCCAACTAGACCCCACCACCAAGAACATCTTTCCCTTCCCACCCGTCTGTCTTCCACAAGGACCGTTCCCTTCGACAGTCCTTGATTTGCACCACTCTCCCCACCACCCTCAGGTAGCTTCCTCTGCAACCGGAAAAGATGCAAAACTGGTACATCAACTCCCTCACTTCCAGTCAGGGCCCAAACAGTCCCTCCAAGTGCGACCGAGGCTCACCTGCCTTTCTTCCAACCTAGTTTACTGTATCGGGTGCTCCCGATGTGGTCTTCTCTACATTGGGGAGACCAAATGTAAATTTAGGGAATGGTTCACCGAGTGTCACAGCTGGGCCTGCAGGGGCTGATCGGACCTCC
>NW_025149379.1:0-1350 GCF_004010195.1 Chiloscyllium plagiosum | reverse complement strand
ACAAAGAGACACACCAAGTATTCAATTCCCTGCGGTTAATATCAGTTAAACATTCGAAGTTTCACAGGAGCAATGTGGGCGCCAATATTTGTGAAAGGTGTCACTTTTTTTTTTAGTTCAACATTATGGAAAACCAAAACAGATGCTGAGTTAAGTTCTGTAACTTGGAAGGAGAGTGTTTTCAGGCGCAGGAGAATGGACCTTTGTCAAACTGAAGACTCGGAATACAACGTAACTCGATGCCTTGGCTCAGGAATTTCTCTCTTGAAAGGTCCATCTCTAAGTTTCATCAACCCTTCCTTGCCCAATCCCCACCAACACCAACAACAGCTACCAACCACCCTTTTTGAATGCCTGCATGTCAATGGATACACCAACACCTTCTCAGTCCAAACTAGAAAGTGAGTCTGGATCAGGAGATTGGCATAATGTGGAATGAGAAACTCAGAGGAGTGGATGAAGTGAGATGAGGCTTGGGCACTCCAGGTATCAGACAGGTGAGTCAGGAGCTTCGAGTGAAACAGCAACAACGGGATGTCCTGGAGTTTGAACAAAGGTGAAAATAGTAGTCAAACCAATACAGAAACATTATAGCACAGTTAGCCAACTTGTCTGAGTAACTTTGAAACCTCCTTACATCCTACACACAATTCAATAGCCTGCTCAGATATTTGGCATCAGCAAAACTGAGAATGTTGTATTTGGCTCCATTATCCGTGTCATTTAAATATATCTGGAATATCTGGGTCCCAAGCAGAGATCTTTGTGCCATTGCCCACCGCTTGGAAAAAGCTCCAAATATTCGCACTCTTTGTTTCCTGTTTGTCAATCAATTTTTCATCCATGATTACTCCCTATCCCACGTGCTTAAACTTTTCCCAATAACAACAAATGAGGGAACTTATTAAATCCCATGCGAAAATCTAAACTAACCACATCCATTGGAACTCCCTTCGATTTGGTTACATCATCAGAAACATTCTATAGATTTGTTAACATGATTTTCCTTTCATAAATCCAATCTGACTTTGTCCAATCCAGTTAATATTTCCCAAATGTTCTGTAGTCAAACATTTATAATATCCTGAGTATTTTTCCTATCTTGATGTTTGACTGACTGGTCAGTAATGTCTGTGTTTTCCTCCACCCCTCACTTTTTGTTTGGTTAACTTCTCTCTAATCTGTAGGAAATCTGGCAGATTCGATAGAAGTTTGGAAGATGACCACCAATGCATCTAATATTTTCAGAATATCTTCCTTTCCTTTCCTGCTATGGCATTTAGATTACCAGGCCCTGATGATTGGCCAGCCTTGAACCTCAGTAATATCCTCAGCACCATTTTCTTACTC
>NW_025149378.1:0-1350 GCF_004010195.1 Chiloscyllium plagiosum | reverse complement strand
CCCGAGGACTGGAGGGCAGTCAGTGTGGTACCTCGATTCAAACATTTAGCAAGACATAAATCAGAGAACTCTTGGCCAGTCATTCCAACCTGAGTGATGGGGAAACTATTGGAAGAGATTCTGAGCGATAGAATCAGTCTGCATTTGGAGAGGCAGGGATTAACCAAGAAGCCAGCACGGTTTTGTTAAGGGTTGCTCATGTCTGACAAATCTGATTACACTTTTCAAAGAACTGACCAGATGCGCAGACAAAGGCAATGTTTCTGAGACAGTTTTCTTGGAACACTGCAAGCCTTTTGATGATGGTCTTGCACGGGAGACTAATAGCAAGGTAAGAGCCCATGGAATCGAAGGAAATTTGGTAAATTGCATTCAAAGTTGGGACCCAGAACCCTGCCATTTTAGTTTAAACCCTCTCCAATCACGCTGACGAATACTCCTCCGGGATCTCAGTTCCAGTGCCGTCCAGATGCAGCCCGTCCAATCTGTAGTAGTCCCACCTTGTCCAGAACCAAGTCCGTGAATCTGAAATCTTTTCCCTTTGCCCAACATATCTCCACCCATATACTCATCTGATAAATCCTGTGATTTCTACTCTGACTAATGTTGAGGCCTACTTTGTAACTTACATTGTAACTCACTATATCCTGCTTTTCGAATCTCATTCCCTTTTATTTCTTATCTCATTGGTACTAATGTGTATCCTGATAACTGGCTCTTTCCCCTCCCACTCCAGGATGTCCTTTAGCCCCTCTGAGACATCATTGACCCTAGCACCCACGAGGTAACATATCATCCTTGAATCTCATTTGTAGCCACAGAAATGTCTACCTAATTTCTTTACAATGGACCACTTCACCAACTGCAATGGCATTCCCACTTTTATACTTTTTCTTGCGTGCAGCAGAGCCAGCAATAGTGCAATAAATTTAGCCGTTGATACTTTCAGAGCATCCCCCCACCCCCGTATCCTAAGCAGTTTCGTGGTTTCGCAGAAAACTTCCGCTTTAGAAACAGCGTTTAAATTGACGGCAATGTAATCACATTACAGCCAACACATGTTTTAAAAGTTTGTGCTTTAGAAACAGTGTCCCCAAATCGTCATTCGCGTCACAGCAACTTCCCATTAAGGAAATGTGGGTTACAGCAGAGCACTCTATGTGTGGCTCCAATTGGATCTTGCAGATGGTGGTGGTGTCCCACTCATTGATTCTTGCATCAAGAGGAAACAGCCATGCCTTGGTGATTGGCCCTCATCATTTTACAAACTGTTATCAGGTCGCCTTGCATGATTCTGGTTGATCCCCGAGTGATTTAAGAACTGACTGAGCTTGTGAATTATAAATTCAT
>NW_025149377.1:0-1350 GCF_004010195.1 Chiloscyllium plagiosum | reverse complement strand
CATTGTCAGAGGGTCAGTGTGGAGGGGGCACAGCATTGTGAGGAGGTCACTGTGGAGGGAGTGCAGCATTGTCAGAGGGTCAATCTGGAGGGAGTGCCGCATTGTCAGAGGGTCAGTGTGGAGGGAGTGCAGCATTGTCAGAGGGTCGGTATGGAGAGAGTGCAGCATTGTCAGAGGGTCAGTATGGAGGGTGTGCAGCATTGTCAAAGGGTCAGTGTTGAGGGAGTGCAGCATTGTCAGATAGTCAGTATGGAGAGAGTGCAGCATTGTCAGAGGGTCAGTGTGGAGGGAATGCAGCATTGTCAGAGTGTCAGGGTGGAGGGATTGCAGTATTTTCAGAGGGTCAGGGTGGAGGGAGTTCAGTATTGTCAGAGGGTCAGTATGGAGGGAGTGCAGCATTGTCAGACGGTCAGTGCGGAGGGAGTGCAGCATTGTCAGAGGGTCAGTGTTGAGTGAGTACAGCATTTTCAGAGGGTCAGTGTGGAGTGATTGCAGCATTGTCACAGGGTCAGTGCGGAGGGAGTGCAGCATTGTCAGAGGGTCAGTGTTGAGGGAGTACAGCATTTTCAGAGGGTCAGTGCGGAGGGATTGCAGCATTTTCAGAGGGTCAGGTTGGAGGGAATGCAGTATTGTCAGAGGGTCAGAATGGAGGGAGTGCAGCATTGTCAGAGGGTCAGTGTGGAGGAAGTACAGCATTTTCAGAGGGTCAATATGGAGGGAGTGCAGCATTGTCAGTGGGTCAGTGTGGATGGAGTGCAGCATTGTCAGGGGGTCAGTGTGGAGGGAGTGCAGCATTGTCAGAGAGTCAGAGTGGAGGGAGTACAGCATTGTCAGAGGGTCAATATGGAGGGAGTACAGCATTGTCAGAGGGTCAGTGTGGAGGGAGTCCAGCATTGTCAGAGGATCAGTGTGGAGGGAGTGCAGCATTGTCAGAGGGTCAGTGTGGAGTGAGTGCGGCATTGTCAGAGGGTCAGTGTGGAGGGAGTGCAGCATTGTCAGAGGGTCAGTGTGGAGTGAGTACAGCATTGTCAGAGGGTCAGTGTGAATGGAATGCAGCATTGTCAGAGGGTCAGTGTGGAGGAAGTGCAGCATTGTCAGGGGGTCAGTGTGGACGGAGTGCAGCATTGTCAGATGGTCATCAGGGACGGAGTGCAGCATTGTCAGAGGGTCCGTGTGTAGGGAGTGCCGCATTGTCAGAGGGTCAATATGGAGGGAGTGCAGCATTGTCAGACGGTCAGTGTGGATGGAGTGCAGCATTGTAAGGGTGTCAGTGTGGAGTGAGTGCAGCATTGTCAGAGGGTCAGTTTTGTGGGAGTGCAGCATTGTCAGAGGGTCAGTGAGGAGGGAGTG
>NW_025149376.1:0-1350 GCF_004010195.1 Chiloscyllium plagiosum | reverse complement strand
CTGCCAGTTCTTGGCCCATTGATGGTCAACGGTACCGCTGTAGTCTAAAATAATCTTCTTCCTGTCCGCTGCAACACCTTGTTGATGTTATCTGTAAACTTATTAACCATGCCATTGATATTCACATCCAAGTTATTTATATCCATGATGAAAAGCAGTGAGCTCAGCAGTGAATCTTTCAGCACACCCCTGGCCACAGGCCTCCAGTCTGGAAAACAATCCGTTACCTTCAAGACAATGTTGTATCTAAATGGTTAACGTTCCCTGGATTCCATGTGACCTAACCTTAGTAATCTGTTAGGATGAGGAACTTTATTAAACGCCTTGCTGTAGCTTGTGTAAACAATGTACATCAGAGAACCTTCGTCAATCTTCTTTGTCACGTCCTCAAAATACACAATCACATTGATACTTGATTTCCATCGCACAAAGCCACGTTGACTACCCCAAACCAGTCCTTGTCTTTCTAAATGCATGTAAATAATATCCCTCAAAACACCCTCAAACAAGCTACACTACACTGACGTTAGGCTCACTGAGCTGATAGTCAACTGTGTTTTTAGATCACTGTTCCCTTTTCCAGTCCCATTCTTCCACTGGTCACAGAAAATTTAATTATTACTAGGTTAGTGAAATGGTCAATGATATAGTTCTCAGAGTGTGTCGGGTCAGTCATAGAGTTATAGATATGTACAGTATGGAAACAGACCTTTCGGTCCAACCCGTCCATGCCGACCAGATATCTCAACTGAATCTAATCCCACCTGCCAGCACCTGGCCCATATCCCTACAAACCCTTTCTATTCATATACCCATCCATTTGCCTCTTAAATGTTGCAATTGTACCAGCCTCCACCACATCTTCTGGCAGCTGATTTCATACACGTACTCTGCGTGAAAAAGTTGCCCCTTAGGTCCCTTTAAAATATTTCCCCTCTCACTCTAAACCTATGGCCTCTAGTTCTGGGCTCCCCAACCCCAGGGAAATGACTTTGCCTATTTTTCCTATCCATGCCTCTCATGATCTTGCGTATTGTTTTTAACAAACCCGTCCCACCATCAGTCCCCCTCAGTCTCCTATGCTCTAAAGAAAAATGTCATTGCTTGACCAACCTCTCCCTGTAACTCACACTGTTGGATCATGTCAACATCCTTATAAATTTCGTCTGCAATCTTTCCAGTTTAATAACATCCTTGCAATAGCAATGTGACCAAAACTGAACACATCAATGCAAGTGGGCCTCACCAACATCCTGAAACGTGCAACAGAACTTCCTAACTTCCAGACTGATGAATGCCAATGTGCAAAAACCCTTATTCACTTCCCTGTCTGCCTGTGACTTTACTTTC
>NW_025149375.1:0-1350 GCF_004010195.1 Chiloscyllium plagiosum | reverse complement strand
CCAACCTCTGCCCTAAAAGGTCTCCAATTTACTTTCAGGCCCTTGGTTCTCTATTCGCTTATATCAATGGAAATTAATCCCAGCATCTACTATGTCCAGGCCATTCAGTATTCCGTATGTTCAATTAGATACCTTCCTTATCTTTCTCAACTCCACCGAGTATAGCCGAAATGTCTTCAAACCTGAAGAAAATGATTTGTTTTTGATGATGCGCGATGACAACTTCATGGAAGGATGGATAAAGTTGCTTTAAGTGTCGTCTTACTTGAAAAGTATCACAGCACCACATAATATAACTGTGTTCAGTTCAGTGGGACTACAATTTCTTCTCCTTGTCCAATTGATGGGTCCTCAAAGCTTCAACATAATTGACATAACCTCTGTAGGCCGAGGCTTATTTTAGGGTCCTGTGCTGGAATGCTGCCTGATTGTTGTTGCAAACTGAGTTCAGTTGAAAGAAATGGTCGATATGGAGTGCAGCAATGACCATTAGAATATTTCTAATTGTTGGGCAACATCACCTGGGTTGCTAATGATCCTTTGGGAAAGACATTTGCTGTCTTTACTAGACTGGTCAATCTGAGAGTCCAGACATGAGGTAATGTAACTGACTCTTAAGTACACTATCGGCAATTAAGGATTGGCAATCCACACTAGACTAGCCAGCGATGCCCATCTTCACAGAATGAAATAAAATAGAAACCTTCGACATTTCCTATGCATCAAATCTCAATAGGAGCGAGAAAAAGATAGGCTTACTGGAAATCAATGCATGCAATGCAGTACTGACTGCAACTTTGGCATAATGTCCAACCTAATCAATTAAATGAGGAGATCAGATTGTAAAATAACAAATGACTTCATAAGCAGCATTGGTGTGGTACGTCACTTTATCAGCAAAGTTTGCTTAGGAATACAAAGTACTGTCATTGTCCGAATTTTCAAAAAGAAAATAATTTTATAAATTTAACAAGTACACTAAATGTATATGTCACCAAATTATTGACCTCGCCTCGGAATTTAATTTGGGTACCTGCATAAATGAAAGGGTTGACACAGGAGCTAAGAAGTTGAAACACAGATCCGCTTTCCTCCAGAATAGAATTTGGTACATCGTAATTTGTACCCAAGAAACAAGAAGCAGTTACAATTCGAAAGTAAATAAATGTTCCAAAAATTCATGCGTATTAAAGGGTGAAGCTGTCTGAATTGGCGAAAAGTAACGTTATAGAATTCCCTCTGATCTTCATCTTTTCGTCATTCTAATTAACTCCATTGTTTTGGGCCATGAGGCTCCTGCATGCTCTATTGGAGGCAAGAATACGTCTGATGGTCAGAACATTGAGCGAT
>NW_025149374.1:0-1350 GCF_004010195.1 Chiloscyllium plagiosum | reverse complement strand
CCTTAAGAGTTAGTCTAGTGGCGATTATATTCCAGTGTCGGGACAAGTGTGGTCTTTCTACATGCAACACTTGGTATCTGGTAGCCATGGCAGCGTCTGAGCTACTGTTCATTTTCTTTGAAATCATAATTCGTTGACTTTACTACTACTTTTATCCACAATGTTTCCTGGACATCGTTTCTGTTTGCCGTGTTACGTATGTCCTGAACATCTTAGCAACGGATTGTGCTGTCTGGTTCACTGTCGCTTTTTCTTTTGATCGATTTGTCGCCATTTGTTTTCATCAGATGAAAACTACGTATTGCACAGAGAAAACTGCAACGAGAGTTCTAGCAGCAATGTGCATTTTCTTTTCTTTAAAGAACATTCCCAAATACTTTTGATATGAACCTCTAATATTCATCAACAATGTTCCATGGTATTGTTATTCCAGCTACAGTTATTATAATGGCCCGCGGTATGCAAGTTTTAAATACATTGAATGTTTTTTAACTCCATTGTTCCCATTCACTTTTATTCTTTTTATTAACATTCTGACTGTCAGACATATCCTTGAGGCCATTAAGGTACGTGTGGAACTGAGGGGTCAAAGCAAAACAGAGAATGAACCAGAGGTAGACAACAGACGCAATTCTGTGTTTTTGCTCTTTGCTATATCCTCCAGTTTTATCCTTCTCTGGTCGGTGTATATTACATATGCATTTAATACTGGTTTTTCCTTGAATTGGGATGATTTTTATCTCTTTGAACAATTTGCATATATGCTGCAGAACCTAAGTTGCTGCACAAATGCATGTATATATGTAATGATGCAGAAAGCATTCAGAGTTTCGTTAATGTATGCCATGAAATATCCAGTGATAAAAATAATTCAATTGCTGAATGAATCCAAATAAATAAGAGCCAACACGTGGCGCAGCAGATAATGGAACAAGGAGTCCATGTGAGGAAGGGACCGAAAAGAGGTGGAGGATTGGCAACATGATAACATTTCTTTTCAATTGGGCAAGGAATGCCCATAAGGAGCAATAAGAAAATAACTGCAGGTGCAAAGTAAAGTGCTGTTAGCAATGAGCAACAGTTCATCGAAAGTTGAACAAAAAAAGCATAACCGAAAGAGAAATTCATTCCAAATAATCACTTCTCAGACAGTGAACCAATACCAAAACAAAAAGATCTGAAGGAAAGTAGCATCATTCACTGCATACCAATGTGGGAGCAGCAATGATAGGTTCCTGTAAACTCCTGCTCATGGAATTCTCTGATGCACACTTGTGGATGGAATTTAAGAACGCAAGAAGTTTCCTGTTATAAAGGTTAAATAATATACTGTGAAAGAAATCTGTGTTT
>NW_025149373.1:0-1350 GCF_004010195.1 Chiloscyllium plagiosum | reverse complement strand
ATACAATAATTCCACATATGAATTCTGCCAAGAAATCAGGGATGTTAAGAAGCACTAGCAGTCTCATTTGGAGGCCTCCTCCAACCAAACAAATTCCCGTTGCCTTTAGGATGGCCTTGACACGATTAAGTGTTACAAAATGAAGCATGTCAAGATAGCAGGTGCATCTCTCCCTGACGCACTTAATGCATTCTGTACTCGTAGGGTGGGGTTGCCATTTTGAGCAGAACTGACAACTGGAAGTGGCAGATTCAAACCACTATAAATGCTGGAGAAAAGATCACAGAAACGCTTCACAAGAGGCTCCCAAGCACTGAGGATGTCACCTAGACAAGGGATGAAACGTCTGCAACACAAATTCCCAGCTCGGCGAACACAACCACAACAACGAGCACCCGAGCTACAAATCTTCACACAAAGTTAGCATTCGCCAAGTTAACTAATTTATGAGAGCGGACATGTATTCTCAAATCAATGCCGAGTGCTTGTGCCTCCCTCTTTCAGACGACTCAGCTAGGGGAATTATCATCCCAGCTTCCACATTGTCTCGCCTTGTCAGCATTTTACATAAATCACTGATATCTCCACTTCTTTTCCCAAATTCCATGAAACGCAGGTCGTGTCAGTCCCAACTCTGGTTCACACAACAAGCCTGCCATCCCGGAAAACAGTCAGATCCATCTTTCGTTGCATTCCCTCAATGTCAGGTTTGTCCTTTATTAGGTAGGAGACAAAACCTGCGCACAACACTGCACAATGTTCGAGATGAGGCCTCGCCAAGGTGCTGTACAGCTGCAGTAAAGCAGTTTTACTACTCTAAATCCCCTTGAAATGAATGACAACATACCATTTATCTTCCCAACCGCTTTCTGTTCCTGCTATATTTCTTTCAGAGACTGGTGTACAAGAATATCCAAATCATTTTCCATATTACAGCTGCATACTTGATATGCCAACGTACAGTGATCAGAGTGCCAATGCCATTCACAATCTTGGCTTCTTGCTTCAGTGGTCGTCGCCCTGCATGGACCTCAGAGGTCAGTGACGAAATAAGATGAATAATAAAAGGAACGATCGGCGTAGACCAACGTTTTTACATCAGTCCGGTTGAAGTCATAATTTGCCGTTCTATATTTCCCGCCAAAACTATATAATGTCACATCTAACCATAATGCCGTTCATTATCATTTGGAGATGTCGGTGTTGGACCGGGCTGCACAACGTTAAAAATCACACATTACCAACTTATATTCCAACAGATTTAATTGGAAACACTAGCTTTCAGAACACTGCGGCTAATCAGGTGGTTATGGAGTGCACAATTGTAAGACATTGAACTTATAGCAAAAG
>NW_025149372.1:0-1350 GCF_004010195.1 Chiloscyllium plagiosum | reverse complement strand
TGACGCTGCTCCAGCTCCTTTATTTTCTATAATATATGAGGAAGCAGAGACGCTGCTCCAGCTCCTTTATTTTCTATAATACAGGAGGAAGCAGAGACGCTGCTCCAGCTGCTTTATTTTCGAGAATACATGAGGAAGCAGAGATGCTGCTCCAGCTCCTTTATTTTCTATAATACAGGAGGAAGCAGTGACGCTGCTCCAGCTCCTTTATTTTCGAGAACACATGA
Source organism: Chiloscyllium plagiosum (assembly GCF_004010195.1). Classification (NCBI taxonomy): domain Eukaryota; kingdom Metazoa; phylum Chordata; class Chondrichthyes; order Orectolobiformes; family Hemiscylliidae; genus Chiloscyllium; species Chiloscyllium plagiosum. The sequence goes on along the minus strand of NW_025149372.1, from coordinate 1,123 downwards.
GGAAGCAGTGATGCTGCTCCAGCTCCTTTATTTTCTATAATACAGGAGGAAGCAGTGACGCTGCTCCAGCCCCTTTATTTTCTATAATACAGGAGGAAGCAGTGACGCTGCTCCAGCTCCTTTATTTTCTATAATACAGTAGGAAGCGTAGACGCTTCTCCAGCTCCTTTATTTTCTATAATACAGGAGTAAGCGGAAACGCTGCTCCAACTCCTTTATTTTCTATAATACAAGGTGAAGCACTGGCGATGCTCCAGCTTCTTTATTTTCTATATTACAGGAGGAAGCAGTGACGCTGCTCCAGCTCCTTTATTTTCTATAATACAGGAGTAAGCGGTGACGCTGCTCCAACTCCTTTATTGAAAAAATAATACAGGAGGAAACAGTGTCGCTGCACCAGCTCCTTTATTTTCTATGTTACAGGAGGAAGTAGTGACGCTGCTCCAGCTCTTTTATTTTCTATCATTCAGGAGGAAACAGAGACACTGCTCCAGCTCCTTTATTTTCTATAATGCAGGAGGAAGCATAGACGCTGCTCCAACTCCTTTATTTCCTATAATACAGGGGGAAGCAGTGACGCTGCTCCAACTCCTCTATTTTCTATATTACTGGAGGAAGCAGAGACTTTGCACCAGCTCCTTTATTTTCTATAGTGCAGAAGGAAGCACAGATGGTGGTCCAGCTCCTTTATTTTCTACAATACAGGAGGAAGCAGAGACGCTAAACCAGCTCCTTTATTTTCTCTAACACTTTGAGGAAGCAGTGACGCTGCTCCAGCTCCTTTATTTTCTATAATGCAGGAGGAAGCAGTGACGCTGCTCCAGCTCCTTTATTTTCTATAATACAGAAGGAAGCAGAGACGCTGCTCCAGCTCCTTTATTTTCTATAATACAGGAGTAAGCGGTTACGCTGCTCCAACTCCTTTATTTTCTATAATACAAGGTGAAGCAGTGACGCTGCTCCAGCTTCTTTATTTTCTATAATACAGGAGGAAGCACAGATGGTGCTCCAGCTCCATTATTTTCTATAATACATGAGGAAGCAGTGACGCTGCTCCAGCTCCTTTATTTTCTACGTTACAGGAGGAAGTAGTGACGCTGCTCCAGCTCCTTTATTTTCTATA
>NW_025149371.1:0-1350 GCF_004010195.1 Chiloscyllium plagiosum | reverse complement strand
TCTGAATAGTATCCAAGCTGAAAGTGTGTGACTAGTACAAGTCTGATACAGAGGCAGGGATTTCTCTATTTATTCACACATCAATCCTCCAGTGAGCCAGATTATATCATTAGGGACATTCGCCATAGTGTTTTAACAAATAAACTCAAATTCCCTTTTTTGTTAGTCTAATGTTTTAGCAGAATAAATGTTTGAAAATGCTATTGAGAAATTTAGCAGAATAAATGTTTGAAAATGCTATTGAGAAATTTGACAGAACAACCTACAATGAAACAACTTTTCATGAATATAGTTTGGAATCTGTCAGTAGTGTGATGGTACTGTCTCTATTCATTCAAGATTGCTGGAGACAGATCCCCAATAGCTGTCATCTTGACTTAATCTTGATTTATCTGTAATGTCCCAATCCTCCACTAGCACAAATGAGCATGTTCTAGCAGTATTAGTGGTATTGCATATTACCACTAGAGTTACAGTGATACTACATTACCAACTATACCTTACTTTGGCAGTAACATTAACAGTATTACTCCAGTGCAAGTTCTATCTTGCATTGGTATGACCATGTTACAATGGTAGTAGTGGCAACCTCCCTTGAAATTAGACTTAACTGTGTTAGTCCAGCTCTAGTGAAATCCTACATTGATACTGGAGCTGATTACTTCCAGTGCTAATGATACCCTACAGTGACATGAGAGATAATGGTGTTACTCCAGTTATATTGGTACCTTGCATTTACATCAGGGTTACTTGCATTATTACGGTACCAATTTTACTCATACATTCTGGATTCAACCAAAGAACAGGCTAAACCACACATGGTATTTGACAGCAAATTAGAATTAATTAATGACTTCATAGAAGAGTTACCAGAAGCAGCAGAGGTCATAATATTTTTGAATTTTACATTAGTTTGAAAGAGAGAAAATAGTCGGTCCAACTCTAGCATTTTAACCTTAAATTATTATAACCACAAATCATACTTAGACCTGTCAATGCAGGAATTGAGACATTATGTTGAGGTTGAACAGGATGTTGGTGAGGCCCATTTTGGCGTACTGTGTCCAGTTCTGGTTGCCCTGTTATAGGAAGGATATTATTAAGTCAGCGAGGGTTCAGAAGAGACATATGGGATGTTGTCGGGATTGGAGGTCTTGAGTTATAAGGAGAGGTTGGATCAGATGGGACTTTTTTCACAGGAATGTAGAAGGTTAACAGGTGACCCTTATAGAGGTTTACAAAATCATGAGGTGTATAGGTGCTGTGAATGGCAAGTGTCTTTTCCCTACGATTGGGGATTTCAAGACTGGGGGTATATTTTTAAGATGAGAGGAGAAAGATTTAAAAAAT
>NW_025149370.1:0-1350 GCF_004010195.1 Chiloscyllium plagiosum | reverse complement strand
AATGAATGGAACAGTACAGCACAGAAATGGGCCTGTCTGCCCACAGTGAATGGAATAGTACAGCACAGAAACGGGCCCGATGGCCCACAGTGAATGGAACAGTACATTACAGAAACGGGCCAATCGGCCCACAGTGAATGGAACAGTACAGCACAGAAACAGGCCTGTTGGCACACAGTGAATGGAACAGTACAGCACAGAAACAGGCCCGTCGGCCCACAGTGAATGAAACAGTACAGTACAGAAACGGGCCCGTTGGCCCACAGAGAATGGAACAGTACAGCACAGAAACGGGCCAGTCGGCCCACAGAGAATTGAACACTCCAGCACAGAAACGGGCCCGTCGGCCCACAGTGAACGGTACAGAACAGCACAGAAATAGGCCTGTCGGGCCACACTGAATGGAACAGTACAGTACAGAAATGGGCCTATTGGCACACAGTGAATGGAACAGTACAGCACAGAAACAGACCCGTCTGCCCACAGTGAATTCAACAGTACAGCACAGAAACGGGCCCGTCTGCCAACAGTGAATGGAACATTACAGCACAGAAACCGGCCCGTCGGCCCTCAGTGAATGGAACAGTGCAGCACAGAAACAGGCCCGTTGGCCCACAGAGAATGGAACAGTACAGTACAGAAACGGGCCCGTCAGCCCACAGTGAATGGAACAGTACAGCACAGAAATGAGCCTGTCGGCCCACAGTGAATGGAATAGTACAGCACAGAAACGGGCCCGATGGCCACAGTGAATGGAACAGTACATTACAGAAATGGGCCTATTGGCACAAAGTGAATGGAACAGTACAGCACAGAACCAGGCCCGTCTGCCCACAGTGAATTCAACAGTACAGCACAAAAACGGCCCGTCTGCCAACAGTGAATTGAACAGTACAGCACAGAAACCGGCCCGTCGGCCCTCAGTGAATGGAACAGTGCAGCACAGAAACAGGCCCGTTGGCCCACAGAGAATGGAACAGTACAGTACAGAAACGGGCCTGTCGGCCCACAGGGAATAGTACAGTACAGCACAGAAATTGGCCTATTCGCACACAGTGAATGGAACAGTACAGCACAGAATCGGGCCCTTCGGCCTGCAGTTAATGGAACAATACAGTACAGAAACAAGCTCATCGGTCCACATCGAATGGAACAGTTCAGCACAGAAATGGGCCTATTGGCCCACAGTGAATTGAACACTACAGAACAGAAACGGGCCCGTCTGCCCACAGTGAATGGAACAGTACAGCACAGAAACGGGCCCGTCAGCCCTCAGTGAATGGAACAGTACAGCACAGAAACGGTACCGCCGGCCCACAGTGAATGGAACAGTGGAGCACAGAAACGGGC
>NW_025149369.1:0-1349 GCF_004010195.1 Chiloscyllium plagiosum | reverse complement strand
AATATTATAAATTACACAGACACATGTAAGCATTTTTTTTTTTTTGCGATTGGAAGAATTGTGTACAACAAGAGCAATGGCGCATCTGCATATAATCCATAATCAGGTTTTCCGGTGAATGTTCCAGGAGATCGCACATGGTCCAGTTTGGTGTTCAGTTGACAAAATTGTACGTTCCAACACAGAGAGGGAGAAAAATGTTCCCTGTCTGAGAAGGAGCAGCCGATTGATCCCTCTCTCTTACTTTGTTCCGCCAAATAGAAAAGTGTGAGATCATAAAATCCTTGCGTCATCATTACCACTTGTGAAGGATTCCTGGTGAGGACTCATTGGAATCTCTCCACTGCCTGAAACGAAGGGAATTCAGCCAATTCCCACTGTTCCAGAAAGAAATCCCACTACCAGTAGCTTGTGTGAGCAGAATAACTTAAAAGGCAGAATAACATGTTGGGGCACTCTATTATTTTAACATTTGTTATGGGTGCAACTTTCTGTGTCTCACATTTTTCTAAAAAATGGCGGGGTCTGAGACCTTAATCATTGACCACCTCACGAAACTGGCTGCCTTTACGATGGGTGTAACCAGTGGAGACGTGGGACTGGAAAAGGACATAGTGACTCTCCAACATTTGTTGGAACACAAATGAGAAATTCCCAGAAGGCTGTTCAAGTGGAAATTCCCTTCCCCAGAGGATTGTGGTGCCTGGATGTTTGCATTTATTCAAATTTGTTTTCGGTATGTAGTAAAATGGTATACAGACAGAAACGTGCTGCTGAGACCAAAAGCACATGGAGCGGTGATAAAATATCTAATGGCTCACTCCTGCTGCTCAGTCCTGTGTTGCTATGTTCTATTAAACCCCCCATAGCTCCTGCAAGGAGCAGATGGAGGCCACTTGCTACAAATACCTGGTCAACAGTAACACAGGATCTCATCAGTCCCTCAAGATTGTCACACATGGTTTGGTGTCGGTTGGAAAATGTTATTTGTTTCGACAGACGCTTCTTGTCTCTTCACGAGTGTTTCCTCTCTGCAACTTGTGGTTCATTTGTTGATGATATCATCGACCCAGATTCACCGTGAATACAGTCCCCATACCTCAACCAAAGATGACTCACAAAATACTTTACTCTCTCTGATTGCAACGTTCAATAAAACAACATTCAGGAAAATTACAGCCATTAACTTTGCAATTACTGAATATGAGGACAAAAGGAACAGGATCAGGCAATTCGGATGATCAAGCCATTGCATAACATCATGGCTGAACTACCGTTGACAGTAACTCCTCTTTTTTAAGCCCAATTCTTCACCACTTAGCTATCTGACAGGTCAAAAATCCATCTAA
>NW_025149368.1:0-1349 GCF_004010195.1 Chiloscyllium plagiosum | reverse complement strand
TAGGTGGAAGGACAGGTAGTGCTGAGGAAGCAGAGAGGCTTCAGAGGGACTTGTACAGGGTTGGAGAGGAGGCAAAGAAGTAGCAGATGGAATACAACATGGGAAAGTGTGAGTTGTGCACTTTTGCAGGAAAAATAGACTATATGGTAGGCAAAAGTGAGCACTGCAAATGCTGGAGACCAGAGTTTAGATCAGAGTGGTGCTGGAAAAGCACAGTAGGTCAGGCAGCATCTGAGGACAATCAGGAAAGTATTCCTGATGAAGGGCTTTTGCCTGAAACATTGATTTTCCTGCTCCTCGGGTGCTCTCTGCTCTGTATTCTAAATGGTGAAAGGCTTCAGAAATCCGAAGAACAGAAGTCCTTGGGATTACTAGTTCAGGATTCTCTTCAGGTTAACTTGCAGGTTTCATTGGCAGTTAGGAAGGCAAATAAAATATTAACATTCATTGCAGAGCTCGAATACAAGAGCAGGGATGTACTGCTGGGGCTGTGTAAGGTTCTGGCCTGAGCACATGTGAAACATTGTGAGTAGTTTGGACCCCATATGTAAGGAAGAAAGTGTGAGCATTGGAAGGGAGGTCCAGAGAATGTTTACAAGAATGATCCCGGGAATGAAGAACTTGTCAGAAGAGGAGCAGTTGAGATCTCTGGAGCTGTACTCGATGGTGTTTAAAAAGGCACTGGGGGGGATGACCTCATTGAAATTTACAGATAACATAGAGGGCTATAGACTGGACATGGAGAGGCTGTTCCTACTAGTGGTGGAGACGAGGACTTCAGAGCAAAGCCTCCGAGTGGGGAGATGACCATTAGAAGTGAGATGACAAGAAATGTCTTCAGCCAGGCGGTGGTGAATCTGTGGAACCCATTGCTGCAGAAGGTTATAGAGGCCAAGCCATTGAGGGCATTTAAAACTGAGATAGACAGTTTGTTGATTGATAGGGGGATCAATGGTTACAGGGAAAAGGCAGGAGCAGTGATGCTTGTGCCATCAGCCAGTATGACTGCAACACATTCCATCTCTTCTTCAAAGTAATTAATATATCTAGTAATTAATAAGACATAGAATCATAGCATCACTACAGTATGGAAAGGGGCCATTTGGCCCATCAATTCAGGACCAACTCTTCTGAAGGGCATCTCACCTGGATCTAACCACTTACTCCATTCCCATAACTCCACGTTTAGCTTGGCTAACTCATCTAGCCGACACACCCCTGGCCACTGCATAACAATGTACCACGGCCAATGCACCTAAACTGCATATCTTTGGATATAGGAGCAGAATTAGGCCACTCAGCCCATTGTGTCTGCTCCGCCACTCGATCATAGCTGACGTTTCTCAACC
>NW_025149367.1:0-1349 GCF_004010195.1 Chiloscyllium plagiosum | reverse complement strand
TAAAACTCTTGATGGGCATGATAGCCTGCTTCAGTATAGGTGTAGTTGTGAATAGTGCTGAACATTTTGGAACCATCAGTGAACAGCCCACTTCTGACTTGGTGATGGAGGGAAGGCCATTGCTGTTGCCGCTGCTGATAACCCAAAGTGCCTCAGGGATGGAATTGTCCGAGTTGGTCAGGGAAGGGGAGGGAGGCGTCCGAGATGGTCCTAGTGAACTTGAGATCGGGCTGCAAAGTATTGGGGAGGTTTATGAACTGTTCAACCTCCTCGCCGGAGCACGAGGTGTTGTCGAAACAGTCATCCATGGAGTGGAGGAAAATGTATGGAATAGTGCTGGTGTAACCACGGAAGATTCCCCTGAACATTCTATACCCAACATTCTATAACTGACATCCCCCGGAACCTTTTGTACCCAACATTCCATAAATAACGTTCCCCAAAACATTATATAGCCGACATTATATAACGGACATTCCCCGGACAATTCTGTCCCCAAAATTCTATAACTGACATTCCCTGGAACATTCTATCCCTGACATTGTTTGTGAATGGCTGGACCTCACTGACTTGAACAAACAATAAATTACCGCGCAAGAACTGTCACAAATACGACTTTAGACAAACTGGAAGGATACATGAACACCAATTAGCCACAAATCTATATGACCCACTCTCACTAGTATCCTTACATACATATAAGGAAGGACACCATTTCGACTGGGACAGCACATCCATCTTAGGACAAGCCAAACAGAGACACGCATGAGAGTTCCGAGAAGCATGGCATTCCAACCGGAAGTCTATCAACAAACACATCGAGGTAGACCCCATCGACGAACCCAGAGCAAAAGAACAGGAATTGGCGTCATCACAGGAAATGATATCTCCACGGGAAGTGACATCATCAACGCAAAGAACTCGAAACATATAAATAGAAAGCAGGTATCATGTACACTGCTTCACCTGAGGCCCAGTGAAGATGTTACCTAATAGGGTGACGAAAGGTCTGGAAATTAACCTCCCAGCTCAGCGAGTGAACCTACATCCAGAACCTAGACCTGAGCTACAAACCGTCTCAGAACTCGCTGGGATGTGTCTCTGTGTGTTTGGGGAGGGAGGGGTTCTTGTGTTTTATGACACTTTTTTTCTCAGTAATGCAGACCTTCCCATTTGTTATTCCAGTTACAATTATATTAACAAACCTCTGAATACATTGACACATTTGAAAATCTCACTGGGTTCTCAGTGAAACTGGTCCCTTTGTCTCCAGGCTGATGTATAATGTGTTTGTTTTCCTTCCTCACAGCTAATACAGTGACCATCTACGTCCTGCTTTATAAAGATTG
>NW_025149366.1:0-1349 GCF_004010195.1 Chiloscyllium plagiosum | reverse complement strand
CTCGGGGAATCCCTATCTCTTAAACACACTCGGCAACTCTCTGGGATTCTCTCACGCACCCACTGGGATTCCCTATCTCTCACACACACTCGGAGACTCTGTGGGATTCCCTATCTCTCGCACACACTCGGGGACTCTCTGGGATTCCCTCTCTCTCACAAACACGCGGCGACTCTCTGGGATTCCCGATCTCGCACACACACTCGGGGATTCCCTATCTCTCACACACACTCGGTGATTCACTATCTCTCACACACACTCGGGGACACTCTAGGATTCCCTATCTCTCAAACACACTCGGGAACTCTCTGGGATTCTCTCACGTACACTTTTGAATTCCCTATCTCTCACACACCCTCGGGGTCTCTCTGAGATTCCTTATTTTTCACACACACTCGGGGACTCTCTGGGACTCTATCTCTCACACACACTCGGGGACTCTCTGGGACTCCCTATCTCTCTCACACACTCGGGGGCTCTCAGGGAATCCCTGTCTCTCACACACACTCGGGGACTCTCTGGGATTCCCTTTCTCTCACACAGACTCGGCGACTGTCTTAGCTTCCCTATCTCTCACACATACTCTGGGATTCCCTATCTCTCACACGCACTCGGAGACTCTCTGGGATTCCCTATCTCTCACACACACTCGGGGACACTCTGGGATTCCCTATCTCTCACACACACTCGAGGGCACTCTGGCATTCTCTCACACACTCTCGCGGACTCTCTGGGATTCCCTTTCTCTCACACACACGCGGTGACTCTCGGGGAGTTCCTATCACTCACACACACTCGGACACTCTGGGATTCACTATCTCTCAAACACACTCTGGGATTCCCTATCTCTCACACACACTCAGGGACTCTCTGGGATTCCCTATCTCTCACTCACACTCGGGAACTCTCTGGGATTCCCGATCTCTCACACACACTCGGGGATTCCCGATCTCTCACACACACTCGGGGTTTCCCTATCTCTCACACACACTCCGGGACACTCTGGGATTCCCTATCGCTCACACACTCTTTGGGATTCCCTATCTCTCACACACACTCGGGGACTCTCTGGGATTCCCTATCTCTCACACAAACTCGGGGATTCCCTATCTCTCACACACACTCGGGGACTCACTGGGATTCCCTATCTCTCAAACACACTCGGGAACTCTCTGGGATTCTCTCACGCACACACTGGGATTGCCTATCTCTCACACACACTCGCAGACTCTCTGGGATTCCCTATCTCTCGCACACACTCTTGGATTCCCGATCTTTCATACACACCCGGGTCTCTCTGCGATTCCCTATTTGTCACACACACTCGGGGACTCTCTTGGATTCCCTTT
>NW_025149365.1:0-1349 GCF_004010195.1 Chiloscyllium plagiosum | reverse complement strand
AATGGCCACTCCAAGACAGAAAGTCATCCAGGGTCTGCTCGCAATGTCCCCAGGTTGGAAGATGAGTCAGACAATGAGTGGTTTCGCGGACGATCATTTTACCAGGTCGTTGTGCAAGCCCAAACGGTTGAAGCTGCAGCCAGAAGGGTGCGCAGTGCTTTTCCACAGACCATGGACCATGAAGAATTTGGAAAGTGCCAATGGGCATTTGCCTGACCCACGCGTGGTTGGAGGTAATAAGTTCGCTGAAGAAGTGACAAAGGTCTGTACCGAGTTCTGTTTCACGTCACGTGAGACGAGAAGACTCCTGAGACGAAAACCGAACGTGGATGTCACCAAAATCAAGGATACATGGCCAGCCGTAAACGTCCACACCAGATGAACCGACCCGCAAGCAGGAGAGAATGGACACTTTCATGCTTTTGTTGCAGCACTGGCTAACGCTTGTAGGGAGACATTCCCAGTGCAAATGGAAATGACCAAAGTAACAATATGAAAACAACGAGAAGGTGAGACAGTGTCCCACTACCTTATTGGCCTCACTGAAGTCCATAACGCCATAGTGGACTGAGACCACCTGAAGACATAACGGCTGCAGAAATCACGCTGTATGAAGCACACCTGCGGAACAGCTTCATCAAAGGAATGGAGGGCGAAAGAGCGAAAAAGGATTAAGACACATGTACTACCTGGGAAACAGGAAAGCTGAATTTGATAGAACAACATGTGTTACATGCTGAAAAATTGCTTTCGCAAGTGAAGGATAAGTGGAAACTAAAGATTGAACAGCAAATACATAAAGCTCAGCTTATTATGGTGCCGATGGTCGCTTGGCCGTTGGATGGAGGTGCTACAGAAAAAGAGTGCAGAAGAGGCGCTGGCAGAGGGAGATCTGGCGGGTGCTTTGATTTTGGAGCAATGGCCACTGGGCTTGACAGTGCCCTCGCAGACAGCCATAATTGGCCCTGGAGGCTGGACAGCAGGATGTCTGATGAGGAAGGCTGATGTGGAGGTGGGCAGTCCACAAGGTAAAGGTAAGCCTCTTTCGCTTATGCCTGGAAATGAAGACTCGCTAATGTTACTCTCTTCTTACGGGCACTGAAACTACCCCAGCCCCATACTGAGCGGTGAGATTTGAGAGCGTGGACTATATGTTCAGTACAATAATGATAAGTATATGTCAATGCCTACCTCTATCATATGTGTGGAAGGTACCCCAGTTATCGTTTTTGGTAGATACAGGGGCATCCCTGAAAGGCTTAGTAGTGACAATGGAACACCAATTGTCAATAATGCCTTACAGCAAAATCAGTGATTATTTGCGAATAAACATGAGACAACACTGTGTC
>NW_025149364.1:0-1349 GCF_004010195.1 Chiloscyllium plagiosum | reverse complement strand
ACCTCTCTCTAACCTTGCTTTATTGGGAGAAAACTTAGAAATGGTCTGTTCTTTTTTAACTTCCGGATTTACAACATGGGACTGACGAGACTCTCAGCGTTAGAAAACCGACATCAACATGAGGCAATGCGAAGACATGATGAATTTCTGCTTTTCAGTGTCTGACAAACTTTACTTGCTCCTTTGTAGGACCTTCTGAAGGACCCAATGATCCAGCTTTTACATGTGGTAGCGGAGGCAGACAAGGATGTTGTAGAAGCTCGTATATAAGCGCCATTCACAGAATAAAATTAAAAAAGAAACAATGCACCTCACTGCACCCTATCGGATTGCACTGTACTTCTCTGTATTCAATCTAAGATTTTACTTCACCATGTCACGATGACTTCTTCCCACTTTGCTGCCATGTAACCTACTCTCCCCTTCTGTACCTCATTTTATCCAATTAAACTTCACTGTACTTCACTGTTGTCCTACCGTATCCAATTGCCCTACTCTGTGTCTCACTATGCCATACTGATTCTCTCCCTCTGTACCTACTATATTTTATTATACCACATTGTAGTACACTGTACCCCACTGGAACACATTGTTCGACACTATAGGCAACTGTACTCCACTATAAAGTACGGAGTCTTTCACACTGCACCGCAATCTACGACAATGTGTACCTATGAACCTTTTATATTACTTATAATCTGACAATAGTTGCAATTAATCTGCAGTACAACTGAAGCTTTAGTTTAATCTATTTGATGAACACATCCTTTACTTTTTGTTTTGCATTTGTACTCAAAATCCTTGTGTTACTTTTTAAGCACGATGCAATAAAAATGCATTCACACTTGAAGATTATACTGCAGTCTCTGTCTAGGTGAAATGCTTTCATATATTTGGTGATTATAGGTAAAGTAGTGTTACTTCTGCAATCATAATTACTTATGCAAGGTAAATAAACTCACACCAGTGTATAATTGTTTCAACCAAGAGCTGAGTCAACAAGGATAAAAACTATGTGAAGGAAATATATAATTGTTTTGTATTAGCTAAAATGTGCATACAAGAATGAAATGTGCCTGCAAACAATGGTAGATGTTACAGACAAATAGATAAGGTGTTATAAGGGTGTAGGTTAAGCCAGATATGCCTGTACAAACAGTAGTTATAAGCATCTTTTTCCCACTTCTGCAAAAACAAAAACAAACCTCAATTAAAAGGTCATAAAGCTCAATATGGATGAGGAATGGGAGGAAATGTTGCAATTAAGGGAAGCAGATGGCAGTAAAGAAGGATATACCTAACAATGAACCATAGCAGGATGTGGTCAAACGGCCTTGTGAGGCCAGAAT
>NW_025149363.1:0-1349 GCF_004010195.1 Chiloscyllium plagiosum | reverse complement strand
GATTTCAGAAAGAACCTTCAGGCAAGACCTCTGATGAAGCAGGGAACCTCTTTTCACTGTAGCTGTCTCTCTGCTACCAGTAATTTCTGACTCCCTGTTAAAACTAAACCAAACTAGAATTAATCTGAACTGGGAGAACTGGCCATGCCCCTTTCATTGTACAACAGTGTTAAATACAAACTGAAAGGCGTTAAATACAAACTGAAAGGCCTGCTCTGATTGATGACTTAGACAGAGTCTGTGAGCCATTTCGGCGCCTCTGCCTTTACAACCCCTCTTGAAAAAAAGCCAAAGACAACAGAACCTCGTAAAAAGGGGCAGCATCGTCACAACAGGGGGCTCGGAACCTGCTGTTCTGCTTAGTCAACGGGTCAACAACAAGAGGAGCATCATTTTAAAGTGAAAGGCAGGAGGTTTAGAGGAGGATTTGATTATAGATTCATCCAGAGGGTGGTGGGGTCTGGAATGCCTTTGAAGGTAGTTGAGCAAAAACCTCACAATGTTTAAAATGTTTTGGTCAAGAGCTTGTAATGTCACAACACTCAGGTCTGTGAGCCAAATACGGGATGGTGGGACGAGCAGGTATGTAGGGCAACCTTGATAGGCCAAAGGGTTTCTTCTGTACTATACAGAGAGACACAGAGAGACATAGAGAGATATAAAGGATTGTAGAGAAAATAGAAAGACACAAAGAGACATAGACAGTCGTGGACATAGAAGATAGAACATTACAGCCCAGTACATGTCCTTCAGCCCTCGATGTCGCACTGATGTGAAACCAATCTGAAGCCCATCTAACCTAAAACATTCCATTCTCGGCCATATGCCTATTTTTTAACTATTCCAAAATAATCGTCTCTCTCAGAGCGTCATTGTTTTGCTTTATTTGAATGTCCTTACCTACCTCTCAAAATTACTTTGTTTGATCAAGGTCCCTCCTTAGATGACTGAAGTGTTGCCTGTCGGCTTCTGGCACAAGCTGATATGCCCATAAGGGAGCTTCCTTCACCTTCTCGTATTCCCCAGACAGGTTCTCTGATCGACTGACTCGATGACTCATTCACCCAAGTAAATGAGAAGCTAAGCTGATTTGAAAAGGGGTGAAAAGAGGTGATTGATTCAATTCAACAGGAATTCCCATTCTGTATGGTAACTGTGAATAGTGACCACACTGTGGGAGATGCACAGTTGGTTTTAAACTGCTTCCATAACCACCTGAGCCCTCAATAATGTCTGGGATGTCTACAATGTGGCCCAATAAAGGACATAACCCTGGTTACAATGTGTCCCAGTTTAGTGTAAAGCCCAATGTAGCATTAGGGCCAGTGTGGGATTCTTCCCAGCTTAGG
>NW_025149362.1:0-1349 GCF_004010195.1 Chiloscyllium plagiosum | reverse complement strand
GGTAATGAGAGGCATGGATAGAGTCAATAGCCAAAAACTCTTCGCCAGGGCAGGATTGACTGGCATGAGGGGTCATAGTTTTAAGATATTAGGAGGTAGGTATAAAGGAGACTTCAGAGGTAGGTTCTTTATGCAGACAGCGTAGAATGTGTTGCCAGCGGTGGTGGTGAAAGCAGAGTCATTAGGGACATTTAAGCGCCTGCTGGACATGCACATGGAGAGCAGTGAGTTGAGGGGTGCGTAGGTTAGGTTATTTTATTTTAGATTAGGAATAATCCTCGGCACAACTTTGTGGGCCGAAGGGCCTATTCTGTGCTGTACTTTTCTATGTTCTATGTTCTCAAGGGGGCAACTAGGGACGGGCAATAAATACTGGGCCTGGCCAGCGATACCCACATCCCATGAAAAAATGAAGTAGATCTCCATAGCTATTAATGGCAGTTGGTGCAAACACATGTATTTTCACATGAACAGTAAATATCATTCATCATCTTTGACAAAGTCCCAAGCCAGCTTGTAATCTCATTGTACTGAGGCCACACGTAGAGAGTGGGATGTAATGTGAGAGTAGTCTGGAATGGGCAGTTAGCCCACACTGAGGCAAAGCCTGTCAATGGCTCTGATACCTACGTTTCCATGACAAAGGATCATTTCCCTCAAGAAGATATAGCAGGTACCATGGCAACCTTCTCATCTCCGTGCTGACGCTGCTGAGAACCATGACAAAGCAAAACCCCATGCGAAGGGACTGAGATTGCCTTTCGTCAGGACCTACATGACAAAGCCAGACGAATCACTTTTTTCTGGGTGATATCTTGACGTTAAAGACAGTGTAAACCCAGCAAGTCAGATGGGTGAAGATATGTTGGTCCTTATCACATGAGGATCGGAGTACATGTCATTGGTTCACTCAGTCAGTCAGACGGTTTGTTTGCAGTGCAGAATGCCATCAACAACGTGGGCTTAATTCCCACTCTGGCTGAGGATACACTTTTATTGAGGGCATTGCTGGCTAGGCCAGCATTTATTGCCCAGGGAGTAATTAAGAGTAAACCACACTTGGAATATTGTGTCCAGCTCTGGGTCCGTGGGTCTGGAGTCACATGTAGGCCAGATCAGGTAAGGATGGCAGTTTCCTTCCCCAACGGACATTGGTGATCTCGATGGGTTTTTCTGACAATCGACAATGTCACCGTTAGACTCTTAATTCCAGATTGTTCCAAAAAAAATTATTAAATTCAAATCCCACCATGTTGGAATTGGAACAAGGTTCCCAGAATGAAGGGCTCCTACCCGGAACGTCGATTTTCCTGCTCCTCGGATGCTGCCTGACCTGCTGTGCTTTCCCA
>NW_025149361.1:0-1349 GCF_004010195.1 Chiloscyllium plagiosum | reverse complement strand
GGAGAGCTGCCTCACAGACTAGTCGAGCAACAGTCTGACATACTCATTCTTAGAGAGTCATACCTGGCAGATAACACTCCAAACACCAATATTACCATCCCTGGATATGTCCTGTCGCAGTAGCAGGACAGACTCAGCAGAGGTGGTAGCACAATGCTGTGCAGTGTGGATGGAGTTGTCCCGGGAGTCTTTGACATCATCTCCAGACCCCGTGAAGTCTCAGCTTAAATGTGAGCAAGGAAAGTTCTTACAGGTTACCACATACCGACCTCATTCAGCTCATGAATTAGTACTCTTCCATGTTGAACGGCACTTGGAGGAACTACTGACGGTGGCAAGGGCACAGAATGTACTCTGGATGGGAGATTTCAATCTCCACCACCAAGAGTGGCTCGGAATCAACATTACTGACCGAGCTGGCTGGGTCGGCATATAACTGCTAAACTGGGTCTGCGGCAGTTGGTGAAGGAACTAACAAGAGGAAAAAAAAACATATATGACCTCATTCTTACAAATCTGCCTGTTGCTGAAGCATGTCCAAGACCGCACAGGTAAAACTTGACACTGCCTCTTCTTGTTCAGACCAAGTCCCGCCATCACATTGAGAACAAAATCCATCGTTTTGTGTGGCATATCACCTTGCTGAATGGAGCAAACCTTAAACCGATTTAGTAGCTCAAGACTGGGCATCCATGAGGCGCTGTGGGCCATCACCAGCAGCAGAACTGTCCTCCAGAACAATCTGCAAACTCATGGTCTGGCATATTCCCCCACTCAGCAATTACCATCAAGCCAGTGGATCAACCCCAGTTCAATGGAGAGTGCAGCATGGCATGCCAGCAGCAGCACCAGGCATACCTAACAATTAAGTGTCAACATGATGAAGCGACCAACCTGGAGTAATTGCATGCCAAACAGTAGAAAGAGTAAGTCATAGACAGAGCAAAGCAATCCCACAAACAACGGATCAGATCTAAGCTCTGCAGTTTTCCCACATCAACTCATGAATGTTAGTGGCCAATTAAAAAACTCAGGAGGAAGCTTCACAAATATCCTAATCTTCCATGATGGAGAGGCTTAGCATATCAGTGCAAAGGGTAAGGCTGATGCATTCACAACAGTCTTCAGACAGGATGTCCAGTGGATGATGCGTCTCGGGTTGCTCCAGTCGTCCACTGCATCACAGTACCAGTCTCCAGCCAATTCGATTCACTCCACATGATAATAGAAACAGCTGGAAGCACTGGATACTACCAAGATAATGGACCCTGCTAACATTCCAGCAATAGTACTGAAGACATGTGCTCCAAAACGTGCGCTCCCCAAGCCAAGCTCTTCCAGCAGTTACA
>NW_025149360.1:0-1349 GCF_004010195.1 Chiloscyllium plagiosum | reverse complement strand
AGTGAGGCATACAAGGTTACAGCTTCACAGGAGTTTGGCGAAGTAAGATCGACATGAGTAAGGTTAATATTATTTGAAAAGTGAGAGATGTCAATTTGTCAGTCTAATAATGGTAGGGAAGGAAGTGTCCCTGAGCATTCTGGTCCATGTTTTCAAGCCTCTGTGTCTCCTCCCTGTTGGAAGAGGTTGTAGGAGATTAGCACTGTTTTGGGAGAGTTCTTTGATGTTGCCAGCCTGTGACAAGTACAAATAGACGAAAGGTTATCTTCCGTGATGGTCTGGACTGTGCAGACAACCGTCTGTAGTTTTTAATGGACCTAGGCAGAGCAGTTACCATGTCAGGTCATTATGCACCTGAATAGAATGCTTTGAGTTGCCAGTATGCAGAGCACTGGGAGACGGGTTGTTTTAAAATAGTTAGATGCAACAATTGGCTTTTAAATGGATGCTCACGTTCTGGTTGCTGTTTTGACAACAACTGAAATTTAACTGATAATTTTAAATTATATCCTCTATACCAGAACCTTGTGGAGTGTATTGTATTGCCAACATCGAACCAATGAGCCATCACCTGCTTCAAACTAATAGAGAAGCCATCACCATCACAACAAAGGAGAAAGCGACAGAAACAAAGGGAAGGAGAGAGAGAACACAGCGAGGGAAACAGATGGACAGTCAGTCAAAGAGAGAAAGGAAACAAAACAAGGAAACAAACAGTCACATTTGCAGGGAGAAGGGAAGATAATAGGTTCAGGGAAAGAAACAGAAGACAGGAAAAAGGAAAACACAGGGAAATAGGCAGTGTGAGAGAAACAGTGAGAGGCAAAGTTCACAGGGAGCTGGGGATAGGTCAAGGGGAGCTTGGGAGAATGGGAGGAGCTGGGGGTGAGGACCGGAGAGATCTCGGCGTGAGCACTGGATGGAGCTGGGGGTAGGGATGTGAGGATTTATTTTGTCCTGTGCCAATATGTCCAGGAAGATCATGGTCAGAATGGATGTACTGAACGATGGCTGTAAAACATGTCTGAGAGGGTTATAGGTTACGCTGTACAGGGTGTGCGCTAAGCAAGATCAATATGAACAAAATCAGCATTATCTGAGATTAGAGAGTCCATTCATCAGTCTAATAACAGCTAGGAAGGAGCTGTTCCTGAACTTGCTGCTCTGTGTGTTCAAGTGTCTGTGTCTTTTAGCCTGATGGAAGAGGTTGTGAGATCTTTACAGGCATATGATGGGTCTTTGGTAATGTTAGAACAAAGAACATTCTGGTACAGGAATAGGCCATTCGGCGGTCCAAGCCTGCGCCGATTCAAATTCTGTATCTCAACCTGTCTCCTATCTTCTAAAGG
>NW_025149359.1:0-1349 GCF_004010195.1 Chiloscyllium plagiosum | reverse complement strand
TGCACTTTGGTCGGAAGAATAGAGGCATGGACTATTTTCCAAATGGGGAGAAAATTCAGAAATCTGAAGTGCAAAGGGACTTGGGAGTTCTAGTTCAGGATTTGCTCAAGGGAAACTTACAGGTTGGGTCAGTAGTTAGGAAGGCAATTGCAATGAAGGCATTTATTTTGAGAGGTCTTGAATATAAAAGTAGGAAGTACTTCTGAGGCTCTGGTCAGAGCACATTTGGAGTATTGTTTGCAGTTTTGGGCCCTATGTCTCGGAAAGGATTACATTACATTACAGTGTGGAAACAGGCCCTTCGGCCCAACAAGTCCACACCGACCCACCAAAGCGCAACCCACCCTTACCCCTACATTTACCCCTTACTTACCTAACACTCTGGGCAATTTTGCATGGCCAATTCACCTGACCTGCACATCTTTGGACTGTGGGAGGAAACCGGAGCACCCGGAGGAAACCCACGCAGACACGGGGAGAATGTGCAAACTCCACACAGTCAGTCGCCTGAGGCGGGAATTGAACCCGGGTCTCTGGCGCTGTGAGGCAGCAGTGCTAAACACTGGGCCACCGTACCGCCCACAATGTACTGACCCTGGAGCAGGTTCAGAGGAGGTTCACGAGAATGATACCAGGAATGAAAGGTTCAACATATGAGGAATGTACTGGCCCTGGAGCATGTTCAGAGGAGGTTCACAAGAATGATACCAGGAATGAAAGGTTCAACATATGAGGAATGTTTGAGAACTCTGGGTTTATACTTGATGGAGTTTAGAAGGCTGAGGAGGGATTGAACTGAAACTTACAGAATACTGAATGGCCTGGACAGAGTAGATGCTGGAAAGATGTTTACATTGGTAGGAGAGATTAGGACCCGAGGGCACAGACTTAAAGTAAAGGAAAGACATTTTAGAATGAAGATAAGGAGAAACCTCTTCAGCCAGAGAGTGGTGAATCTATGGAATTCATTGCCACAGAAGGCTATAGAGGCCAGGCCATTGACTTTGTTTGAGACTGAGATAGATAGGTTCTTGAATATCAAGGGGTTTAAGGGTTACAGGGAAAAAGCAGGAGATTGGGGATGAGAAACCGATCAGCCAGGATTGAATGGCAGAGCATACTCGATGGGCTGAATGGCCTAAGTTCTGCTCCTATGTTTTATGGCGTTAGGGTCAGTACTGATGGGAATCCTGAGACTGGAACCTTTTCAGATGCAACTTTTCAACTTACTTTCTGGTTCCGGAGATTTCACTTTGAGCACCTCATGCCTGTGTACCGTGACCATGTCCAATCCAGAATGTCCCATAGCTGTTCTGAGATCTCTCTCACATCCTCCTTCGCGCTCTCCT
>NW_025149358.1:0-1349 GCF_004010195.1 Chiloscyllium plagiosum | reverse complement strand
TGGGTCGGCTATTATCATTAGGGATTTTAGTCTCCATGTAGCTTAGTCGAAGCAGCTCAGTCACAGTACCTTTGAGGAGGAGTTCGTTGAGTGTACCCGTGATAGTTTCCTTGAACAGTATGCAATGGAACCGACGAGAGATTAAGCAACACTCCATCTGGTCCTGCGTATTGGAACAGAAATAATTAATGATCTCATGGTTAGGGATCCTCTTGGAACGAGTGACCACAGTATGGCAGAACTTGGAATCAGATGGGGAGTGTGAAGATAAAATTTAATACCAGGGTCCTGTGCATGTGCAGGGGCACAACAATAGAACGAGAGAGCACCTGGCTAAAGTAGACTGGAAACAAAGATTATATGGTGGGACAGATTTTTTTGTGGAATTGCTCAGCAAAAGTATATTCCAGTGAAAAGGAAGGACTGTAAGTAAAGGGATAATCTGTCCTGCGTGTCTGAGGAAATAAGGGAGGCTATCAAAGTGAAAGAGAAGGCATACCAAACGGCCAAGAACAGCATGAAACTGGAAGATTGGGAAAACATTAAATATGAGGAAAAATAACTAGTAAAGGATACAAAGCCGGATAGCAAAAGTTCCTACATAAATATAAAAAGAAAAAAGAGTGACCCAACTAAAGGTTGGTAATTTTGAGGATGAGAACGGGCACTTAGTTATGTGATGTGATGAAATGGCCGAGGCATTGAACAGGTATTTTGTGTCAGTCTTCACAGTGGAGGATACTAATAACATGCCAGTAAGTGGCAAAGAGACAAATGTAGGTGAGGACCTGGAAACAAACATTATTACGGAAGAGGTAGTGTCAGGCAAGCTAATGGATATGAGGATGGACAAGTCTCCTGGCCGTGATGGAATGCATCTCAGGGTATTAAAGGAGATGGCGGGAGAAACAGCAAGTGCACTAGTGGCAATTTTCAAATTCACTAGGCTGCGTGACAGTCCCAGCAGATTGGAAAACAGCTAGTGTGACACCACTGTTTAAAAATGGAGATGGATAAAACATTGGGAATTATTGATCAGTTAGCTTAAGCTCTGCAATGGGGAAGATGCTTGAGTGTATTATCAAGGAAGAAATAGCAGGGCATCGCTATAGAAACTGGACAGATTTAACGTAGGCTCCTGAAGGTTCAAACAGTGATGTTATGTTGCAGCTGTACAAGATGCTGGTGAGGCTATCCTTGGTGTACTGTGTGCACTTTTGGTCCCCTTAATTGAGAACGAACGTACCGGCACTGGTGCTGGAAGGGGTGCACAGGAGGTTCACTGGGTTGATTCCGGAGTTGTGGGGTTAGCCGAGAAGAGAGACTGCATACATTAGGATTATTTTCTT
>NW_025149357.1:0-1349 GCF_004010195.1 Chiloscyllium plagiosum | reverse complement strand
TGCAGAGGGTAGTGGGTGTATGCAATGAGTTGCTGGGGAAGTGGTGGAGGCTAATACAATTACAACTTTTAAAAGATATCTGGATGGAAAAATGAACAGGAAATGTTAAGCGGGATATGGACCAAGTGCTGGCAAATGAGATTAGATTAGCTTAGCCTATCTCGTCCGCATGGATGAGTTGGGCCAAAGAGTCTGTTTCCATGCTGTAGAACTCTATGACTTTGTGACTACATTATTTCGGATATGATGTGATAGAATTTAAAAAGGAGAAAATCTCAATAAAATATACAGTCGCTGTGAGTCACACCATTCAGTTACTTCATCTCACCTCTGGTACTCACCTTCTCTCGCTTTACTTTGTTATTGGAAGCCATTAACATTAGTCACAGTATCTCATGGCATCATACACCACATCTCCCTCCCCTCAGTCACTATGTCACACTCACCTGAGTCATTATACCTCAAATCCCACAATCATCGCATCTCACTCACTTCAGTTAATATGTCACACTCACTTCAGTTACTGCATTAGTGACCGTGTCATCATTCATTACATCACACACATCTTAATAGCTACATACCCCTCTCTTCAGTTACAGAATCGCAGTCTCCTCAGTCACTACAACTAAATGCCATGTCGCATCCCATTCCCTACGTCACGTCAAGACACTCTTCTCAGTCAATGTATCTGTAATCCACTCTGACACAGCACCCACTCGGCTCAGTCACAGCATCTCCCTCTCCTTATTCAACGAAGACGGCATACCTCAGGTATGTCATTCCACTCCCGTCAGTCACTGCATCCTCACTGCCCTAACTCAGTGCACTCTACATCCCTCAATTTCTGCACCAACTTGGTGGTCTTCTTGTGGTACGTGATAGTCCCTTTCCTGGCCTCGAGGCAATTCCAGAGCGATCTCCCAACCTCATGAAACTCATCGACCAGCCATTAGCCCAAATTCCTTCATCCTTTACTTCACGCATGCACGGAAGAAACATTGTCTCAAATTTAATAAGAAACACTGATCCAGCATATACTGCCATTTACAGAAAATATTTCAAAACATCTACCACCTGGTTAGTGACTGGAAGTGCTCCCTAACCTTTCTCCAGAACCGTCAATCCAAATTCTCAGAATGTGCTCCTTATTTCTAGAATTTCCAATGGGAATAGTTTATATCTTTTTTTTTCTGTTCATATCTTGAAGACTCCGATCAGAGAAATAGACCTAATTTGTCGATTCAGTCCAGAAATGTAATCATTGAAGTGTATGTGTCATACCATTAACCCTACATCATTATCCCTCCATGGACAGAATACCTTTTCAAAGACGTGAATCCCAGATCTAC
>NW_025149356.1:0-1349 GCF_004010195.1 Chiloscyllium plagiosum | reverse complement strand
CATTCAATACCGACCACTCCACCATTCCCTCCACCCGCCCAAACAACTGATCCCACCTTCATTTGCAGCTCCCCCTACCCCCACCTGCAGTTCTGAAGAATAGTTATACCCGAAATGTTGACTTCTCCACCTCCAGATTCTGCCTGACTTGCTGTGTTCTTCCAGCCTCCTGCAAGCCTCCATCCCAGCCTGATAACCATCTCGGACATTGGAAGGAAATGTCCAGGGAGCAGGTTAACATGGTGCAAAAAGCCTTTCAGCTGAAGCTTCAGTGTTTGCATTCAGTCTGGATTTTCACTTGCTCATTGCTCCCCTTTTACATGAGAATGGAGAGAGAACTCTTGTTGGTGCAGTGTTTTTTTAAATCGTCCCAGGATATTTAAAGCTGCGTGCGCAGTGCAATCCCCTTCACAAGACAAAATGCTGAGGTCCCAAAATCAGCAAATGAATGATGAGACAAATCTGTTTTGGTGGCATTCGATAAATATTGAGCAGGATACCCGAGGGAATCTCTTCAGAATGGGATCTTTTCGAGCTCCCTGAGGTGGAGAGATTGGGGTCTGGGTGGTGCTGGTGGGGCTTTAAATGAACATCCCATACATAACATGGTGCAAGAGTTCACCGCAGCCTCAGCCTGGATTCTGTGCTCTCATTTCTGAGGTGCCTTTCAATCCAATGACCATTTTGACTCTGAAGCAGGAGCATTGCCCATGGAGCCAAGGTCAGTAACAATGTAAACTGTGTAGCTCTGAAAGCCTAAGTCTGTATTTCAGCTCAGAAGGATATCAGCTCATTCATCAAATCTGTTTCTGCCCCTCCGAAGCGCTGCTCCTTCATCAGGTGTACCCCAGTCCACCATCGGCATCCCCACATTACTGAACAGTCCAAATAAACTGGGGCTCTGTGAGGATCTAACCGGCTAAATCTGTACAAACGAGGAGAGAGAGAGAGTACATCTTTTGAAACAGGATACCTAATTGCACCACAATGAAAATGCTCTGCATGCTATGATATATCAAAAAGAAGTACTTTGGTGTAACTTTTGATTGTCCTCACAGTGTGCTGTTTTATTCATGATGTGATACACGGAGAGTATGTCAGCGTTGGATGGCAAAAAGTATATTTCCTCCTTTAGCCCCTTTCCAAAACACCCTCTCCATCTTGCGTTAATCCTTATTGACTCTTCTACAATTGTCCCTGTTCCCTCACTCCGTTCCGGTCCAGAGGAACATATGGCCAGACTTCATGACCCCACTCTGTCTTAAGTTTCATGTGTAGTGTGTTGGAGCTTGGGTTCCTGCCTCAGGCCCAGGTGCAGGAGCCTGTTCAACAATCTGCACATTGTCCTT
>NW_025149355.1:0-1349 GCF_004010195.1 Chiloscyllium plagiosum | reverse complement strand
ATGGAGGGGTTCAGATTTGTTGGACATTGGGACAGGTTCTGGGGAAGGTGGGAGTATTACAAAATGGAGGGATTACATCTGAACCAGACTGGAGCCAATGCCCTTTGGTGGAGTTTTTGCTACAGTTGTTGGGGAGATTTTAAACTAAAATTGTAGAGGGCTGGGAACCAGAAGAGAAAACAAGTAGGCAGCGAGGAGGAAACTGGATACTGTAAGAATCATGAAGATAGCATTAATAAGGGAAAGAGTAGGCAGAGAGCAGATGAAAGCAAAAGAACTGGTGGCCTGAAATACATATAATTTTATGCAAGTAGAATAGTGTGTAAGGCAGATGAACTTAGGGGTTGGATTGGTACTTGGGAGTATGACGTTATTATAATCACTGAGATGTAGTTGAAGTAAGGGTATGATTGGCAGCTAAATATTCTGCGATATGGACGCTTCACACAGGACAGGGAGGGAAGTAAGATGGGTTGGAGTTGCATTGCTGATCAGGGATGATATCACGGTTGTGCTAAAGGAGGACACCAGGAGATTTTAGATTAGATTAGATTACTTACAGCGTGCAAACAGGCCCTTCAGCCCAACAAGTCCACACCGACCCACCGAAGTGCAAACCACCCAGACCCATTCCCCGACATTTACCCCTTCACCTAACACTGCGGACAATTTAGCATGGCCAATTCACCTAACCTGCACATTTTTGGATTGTGGGAGAAAACCAGAGCAACCGGAGGAAGCACACGCAGATATGGGGAGAATGTGCAAACTCCACACAAAGACTCACCTGAGGCGGGATTTGAGTATTGGGTATTGAGGCATTATGGGTGGAGCTGAGATATAAGAAGCGTGAAGTCACATTGTTGGGACTATATTAAAGGCTTCTCAACAGTGAGGTAGAAGAACATAGTCAAACAGTTTATGGAAATACGTAGATGCAATAGGGTAATGGTGATGGGAGATTTTGATTTTCCCAAAATTGACTGGGATACACCGAGCGTCTGATGTCTGGGTGGGGTAGAATTTGTAAGAAATGTGCAGGAGAGTTTTCGAGAGCAGTATGTCAAGAGTCCGACGAGGGAAGGGGCCATATCGGACCTGGTATTGGGGAATGACCAAGGACAGATGGTAGAAGTTAAGGTGGTGGAGTTCTTTGGGAACAGTGACGACAGTTCTGAACGTTTTAGAGTACTCGTAGATAGAGATGAGAGTGGTCCAAAGGGAAGAGTAGTAAACTCGGCCAAGGCCAATTGTATCAAGATTAGGCAGGAGATCGGAAATGTGGATTTGATACAGCTATAAAAAGGGAAGACAATATTTGATAAGTGGGAGGCTTTCAAAGTTAGATT
>NW_025149354.1:0-1349 GCF_004010195.1 Chiloscyllium plagiosum | reverse complement strand
TCTAGACCTCTAAAACTAAGTGAATCCCTGTCAGTCAATGTTGGCAAAATTAAAATCTCCTATTACCACCATCCTGTTGCTCCTCCATCTTTCTGTGATCTAACTGCATATTCGTACCTCTATCTCATGCTCGGTGTTGGGAGGCCTGTAGTACAATCCCAGCATTGTTACTGCACCCTTTCTATTTCAGAGCTCTGCCCATGTTGCCTCACTGCTTGAATCTTCCATCGTGCCCTCTTTAAGCACAGCTGTGATACCTTTTTCGAAAAGTAATTCTTCTCCTCCAAACTCATTACCTTCCTCTCTACCCTGCCTGAAGCATTAATTTCCTGAGATATTTAATTGCTAATCAGGACCTTCCCTCAACCAAGTCTCAGTCATATTAATAACATTATATTCCCAGGTACTAATCCAACCCTACGTTCATCTGCCTTACCTGCTATACTTCGTGCATTAAAACTACCAGTCCCTCTGTGTTCACTCTCCGCTTTCTGCTTCCTCTTCCACTCAACCATGCTGATTTCATTATCTCGTTACTTAAGCTATAGTTACTACCTCCTTCCTGTTGACCAACCTCCTCATTTGTTTCCCGATCCTCTGCCACATTAGTTTAAACCTTCCACAACAGTGTTAGCAAACGCATACCCGAGGACATTGGCTCCAGTCCTACCCAGATGCAGACCGTTCAATTTGTAATAGTCCCACCTCCCCCAGAACCGTTCCCAATGTTCCAAATATCTGAATCCCTCCCTCCTGCACGATCTCTAAAGCCAAGTATTCTTTCTGATTATTTGATCATTCCTACTTTGACGAGCACTTGACACTGGTAGCTATCCTGTGATTTCTACCTTTTAAGCACTACTTTTTTTAACTTGGTTCCTAACTACCTACGTTCTTCTTGTAGAACCTCATCCCGACGGCACTTTAATGTGGGGAGAGATCATTGTGGCTTATAATGTATTAGGAATACTATATTAGACTGATGAATGGGCTCTGTAACTCCAATTAATGCTGATCGTGTTCATGTTGATCGTGTTTTTTGAATGTCCTGCGCATTGTAACCTGCACGCCTTACTCTGTCTAAGTTTAGTTTTCATCCTATGATCTGTGTCTATGCTTACTGTCATCTGCCTGTACTGCTCGCAAATAAAGCTTTCACTGGACTTTGGCACATGTGACAATAAGTCTAATAAGTTAATTATTTCGCACTCAAACAGTGTCTCTTTTACAAATATGTGATCGTCGCTAACCCTCACGTTTCAACGTAATCATCCCTCCTTGTCTCATAGCACTCCAGGTTAAATACACAGTTCCACCACTGTCTCATCATGGTGTCATCATCTCATGGA
>NW_025149353.1:0-1349 GCF_004010195.1 Chiloscyllium plagiosum | reverse complement strand
TAGTGCAGCACTCTCTCAGTACTGACCCTCTGACAGTGCGGCACTCCCTCAGTACTGACCTCTAACAGTGCGGCACTCCCTCAGTACAGACCCTCCGACAGTGCGGCACTCCCTCAGCACAGACCCTCTGACAGTGCAGCACTCCGACAGTAATGACACTCTGACAGAGCGGTACTCCCTCAGCACTGACCCTCTGACAGTGTGGCACTCCCAAAGCACTGACCCTCTGACAGTGCAGCACACCCTCAGTACTGACCCTCTGACAATGCGGCACTCCCTCAGTACTGACCCTCTGACAATGCGGCACTCCCTCAGTAGTGATCCTCTGACAATGTGGCACTCCCTCAGCACTGACCCTCCCACAGTATAGCCCTCCCTCAGTACTGACACTGTGACAGTGCGATACTCCCTCAGTACTGACACTGTGACAGTGCAGCACTCCCTCAGTCCTGATCCCCTGAGTGTGCGGCATCTCTCAGTACTGACCCTCTGACAGTGTGGCACTCCCTCAGCACTAACCCTCTGTTGTCATGGTAGGCGCTATATGAATGAAATCTCGCAGCGAAATCTGCATGGTGCTGGTTCATTCCCCGCTCAGGTCCTGAGTGTTGATGTGTAGAGACAGCAGTTTGGAGACATTAGTGAGTGAGTCCTTTCTGGGAACTCGGTATGGGCACAGGGAGCTGGGAGAGGGGCTCTCAGGGCTGCTGGATTGCTGCTTTTGATGGGGAATACACACCAAAGGGAAACATCGAACCCCAACCCTGCTCTGGCAGGAGACCGGCACAGAGTGAAGGAATAATCTCCCCTTTCATCTCAAACAGCTCCTTAAACACAGGAGTATTCCCCACCTCACGGACCCTGTTCTCCAGCCTCCCTCTCTCTTTCGGGATCGCTGCTGCCAATCCTTATTGTTTTACAGTGATAACAATATCGTTTTCTCAGCAATATGAAGCTGAGGGTCGGATTGAGTCCACTCTCACCCCAGCATATGTTAACAACGGCATTTCTTACCCTGAGGAGCTTCTTGAATTCAGAACGACAGGACCAAGTGAGTGTGCAGCTCCTGGGAAATGATCCTTGCTATAGTAATGCTGCCAGCTCTCTCCCACTCTCTCGTGGTTAAAGACCGCTTTCCAAATACCAACTGACAAAGGGTCATCTCAATGTTTTGCTGAGGCAAAATCCCAGGCTCCACTTCACTTGCTTTTCCTAAAATGGATTTCGGAGATGATGTCGATCCGTGTCCTGTTCTACTGGCAGGCAGCTGTGTCTGTCTGACTGCAGGGTACGTCAGACACACTCACACCAACACACACACACTCACTCACACTAACACACACACTCAC
>NW_025149352.1:0-1349 GCF_004010195.1 Chiloscyllium plagiosum | reverse complement strand
CGGCTCCCAGTTTTTGTAACATGTAGAGTGAGTACAAGGCAGACCCGTTGTGCGACACTGCGGGGAATAAAATGCCCATATTCTAGCAGTCTCGCCTCTTGGTCGTTTGTTCTGTGTCAGACTACTCTCCTACGAACCTGACCTTGAGAATTTTTTAAAACACTGAAGAAGAGACATACATAGCTGGGAAGATTAATAGGTTGCATGCAAGTATGACCTTTATGTAGATTAAAGGGGAAGGAGCATATGGAGAGAGTAGGAGTACTACAGTTCCAAAGTGGAAGGGATACTTTTCAAACTGGAGGCCTGTGACGAGTGGAGTGCCTCAGAGTACGCCTCGTTTCTGGTCCCATTATTGTTTGCTATTCATATGAATTGGAAGGAAAAAAGTGCAAGGCGTGAATAGAAAATTTACAGATCTCACGAAATAAGTGTCAAAGTGGAACTGGAAGGTTATCACAAATTGCATTAGGACCTTGATCAGCTGATGCAGTAAGCCAAGAAAAGTCAAAGGGAGTTTAGTATAGATAAGTGGAAGGTTTTGCATTTTGGAAATTTGATTCAAGGTAGCTGTCCTATAGTGATGAGTGTGTAGTAGGACTTTAGGAGTGGAGGCGAACAGAAAGAATATTTCTGTTCAGATTCTCTGAAAGCACAGTCACAGTTAGAGAGGGCATTGAAGAAGGCTTTTGCTGCACTGGCATTCGTCAGTCAGGGCATTCAGAATAGAGGTTGGGAGATTATGTTGCAGTTGTACAGGACGTTGGTGAGGCAGCATATGGAGTATTGCAACGAATTTCGGTCATCTTGCTATCGGAGGAACATTATTTACCTGGAAAGAACGTTGAAATAAATGGTTTCTTGCCAGAACTCAGGTGTCTGAGCTATATGGACAGGATGGACAGGGTTGGATTTTTCTTTCGAGTGCAGGAGACTGAGGGGGGATTTAAGGACGTTTGAGAGACCATGAAGAATGGATAGTTTGAATGCACACATTTGTTTCGCAGGGTTCCAGAATTGAGTGTGGGAAGTCATCAGTTCAATGTTTGAGGAGAAAGAAAGGAAGAGGAACTGAAGGAGAAATTCTTTACTTAGAATGTGGTACGGATATGGAATGAGCTACCAGACGACGTTGCTGAAGCGAGTATGTTCACAACATTTAAAAGACGTTTGGGCAAATGCATAAACAGGAATGTTAAGAAGGATATGGGCCATTTGCTGGGAAATGGTGCAAGCGTGGATGAAACAGTTCGTGTGAAAGTGTCTGCCTTCTCGACGGGGGTCTCTTTGAATCTATGACCTCGAAATCAAAATAAAACTCATAATCTTGCTCACAGAGATCAAGTGTT